>NW_026735759.1:0-102000 GCF_949786415.1 Peromyscus eremicus | reverse complement strand
TGCACTGTGTATGGCAAACGGAGCACAATAGTGACTTTCCTTACCAGAAAACAACTCTTGCTCCTAGTACCAGAAACTGCATGTGATTCAAATCCATTTAGGACTGGGAAACAAACTCTAGCTCACCCTACAAGAAACACACTCTGCTTTTGAGAAAAGAGCACTCTTCTACTCTACTGTGTTTCCTATAAGGCCAGAACAGTGAGCTTGCTCAGAACAAAAGAACTGTGATTCCTACACACATGGGCCATATCTAGTTCAACTCTGCTTAGGAAACTGACAAGAACAGTAGCTCCTCTTCAGTCCAATACACTGTACTTCCTGGGAGAAGACCCGAGTGCTATTTGCACTGTGTATGGCAAAGTGAGCACCATAGTGACTTTCCATACCAGAAAACAACTCTTGCTCGTAGTACCAGAAACTGAATGTGATTCAATTCCTTTTAGGACTGGGAAACAAACGCTAGCTCGCCTTACAAGAAACACACTCTGCTTTTGAGAAAAGAGCACTCGCCTACTCTACAGTGTTTCATTTGGGGTCCGAACAGTGAGCTTGCTCAGAACAAAAGATCTGTGTTTCCTACACACACGGGCCATATCTAGTTCATCTCTGCTTAGGAAACTGACAAGAACAGTAGATCCTCCTCAGTCCAATACACTGTGCATGCTGGGAACAGACACCCGTGCTATTTGCCCTGTGTATGACAATGGGAGCATAATTGTGACTCTTCTTACCAGAAAACAACTCTTGCTCGTAGGACCAGAAACTACATGAGATTCAACTCCATTTATGACTGGGAAACGAATGCTAGCTTGCCTTACAAGAAACACACTCTGCTTTTGAGAAAAGAGCACTCTTCTACTCTACTGTGTTTCCTATGGTGTCCGAACAGTGAGCTTGCTCAGAAAAAAAGAACTGTGCTTCCTACACACACGGGCCATATCTAGTTCAACTCTGCTTCGGATACTGGCAAGAACAGTATCGCCTCTTCAGTCCAATACAGTGTACTTGCTGGGAGCAGACACGAGTGCTATTTGCACTGTGTATGGCAATGGGAGCGCAATAGTGACTCTTCTTACCAGAAAACAACTCTTGCTCGTAGGACCAGAAACTGCATGGGATTCAACTTCCTTTCTGACTGGGAAACAAACACTAGCTAGCCTTACAAGAAAAACGCTCTGCTTTTGAGAAAAGAGCACTCTTCTACTCTACTGTGTTTCTATAGGGCCAGAACAGTGAGCTTGCTCAGAACAATAGAACTGTGCTTCCTACACACACGGACCACATCTAGTTCAACTCTTCTTAGGAAACTGACAAGAACAGTAGCTCCTCTTCAGTCCAATACACTGTACGTGCTGGGAACAGACGCGAGTGCTATTTGCACTGTGTATGGCAAACGGAGCACAATAGTGACTTTCCTTACCAGAAAACAACTCTTGCTCCTAGTACCAGAAACTGCATGTGATTCAAATCCATTTAGGACTGGGAAACAAACTCTAGCTCACCCTACAAGAAACACACTCTGCTTTTGAGAAAAGAGCACTCCTCTTCTTTACTGTGTTTCCTATAGGGCCAGAACAGTGAGCTTGCTCAGAACAAAAGAACTGTGCTTCCTACACACACTGGCCATATCTAGTTCAACTGTGCTTAGGAAACTGACAAGAACAGTAGCTCCTCTTCTGTCCAATACACTGTACTTGCTGGGAACAGACGCCAGTGCTATTTGCCCTGTGTATGACAATGGGAGCACAATAGTGACTCTTCTTACCAGAAAACAACTCTTGCTCATAGGACCAGAAACTGCATGGGACTCAACTCCATTTAGGACTTGGAAACAAACGCTAGCTTGCCTTACAAGAAACACACTCTGCTTTTGAGAAAAGAGCACTCTTCTACTCTACTGTGTTTCCTAAGGGGTCCGAACAGAGAGTTTGCTCAGAACAAAAGAACTGAGCTTCCTACACACATGGCCATATCTAGTTCAACTATGCTTCGGAAACTGACAAGAACAGTAGCTCCTCTTCAGTCCAATACACTGTACTTTCTGGGAGCAGACGTGAGTGCTATTTGCACTGTGTATGACAAAGGGAGCACCATAGTGACTTTCCTTACCAGAAAACAACTGTTGCTCGTAGTACCAGAAACTGCATGTGATTCAATTCCATTTAGGACTGGGAAACAAACGCTAGCTCCCCTTACAAGAAACACACTCTGCTTTTGAGAAAAGAGCATTCTTCTACGCTACTGTGTTTCCTAAAGGGCCAGAACAGTGAGCTTGCTCAGAACAAAAGAACTGTGCTTCCTACACACACGGGCCATATCTAGTTCAACTCTGTTTAGGAAACTGACAAGAACAGTAGCTCCTCTTCAGTCCAATACACTGTACTTGCTAGGAGCAGACGTGAGTGCTATTTGCACTGTGTATGGCAATGGGAGCGCAATAGTGACTCTTCTTACCAGAAAACAACTCTTGCTCGTAGGACCAGAAACTGCATGGGATTCAACTTCATTTCTCACTGGGAAACAAACACTAGCTAGCCTTACAAGAAACACACTATGCTTTTGAGAAAAGAGCACTCTTCTACTCTGCTGTGTTTCCTATAGGTTCAGAACAGTGAGCTTGCTCAGAACAAAAGAACTGTGCTTCATACACACACGGGCCATATCTAGTTCAACTCTGCTTAGGAAACTGACAAGAACAGTAGCTCCTCTTCTGTCTAATACAATGTACTTGCTGAAAGCAGACGCGAGAGCTATTTGCACTGTGTATGAAATTGGGGGCTCAATAGTGAAACTTCCCACCAGAAAACAACTCTTGCCTGTAGGACCAGATACTGCATGTGATTCAACTTCATTTAGGACTGGGAAACAAACCCTAGCTCGCGTTAGAAGAAACACACTCTGCTTTTGAGAAAAGAGCACTCTTCTACTCTACTGTATTTCTTATAGGGCCAGAACAGTGAGCTTGCTAAGAACAAAAGAACTGTGCTTCCTACACACACGGGCCATATCTAGTTCAACTCTGCTTAGGAAACTGACAAGAAGAGTAGATCCTCTTCAGTCCAATACACTTTACATGCTGGGAACAGATGACCGTGCTATTTGCCCTGTGTATGGCAATGGCAGCGCAATAGTGACTCTTCGTACCATAAAACAACTCTTGCTCATAGGAACAGAAACTGCATGTGATTCCACTCCATTTAGGACTGGGAAACAAACGCTAGCTCGCATTACAAGAAACACACTCTGCTTTAGAAAAAAGAGCACTCTTCTACTCTACTGTGTTTCCTATGGCGTCCAAAGAGTGAGCTTGCTCAGAACAAAAGAACTGTGCTTCCTACACACACGGGCCATATCTATTTCAACTCTGCTTAGGAAACTGACAAGAACAGTAGATCCTCTTCAGTCCAATACACTATACTTGCTGGGAACAGACGCGTGTGCTATTTGCACTGTGTATGGCAATAAGAGCACAATAGTGACTTTCCTTACCCGAAAACAACTCTTGCTCATAGGACTACAAACTGCATGTGATTCAACTCCATTTAGGACTGGGAAACAAACGCTAGCTCGACTTACAAGAAACAAACTCTGCTTTAGAGAAAAGAGCACTCTTCTATTCTACAGTGTTTCCTATAGGGCCAGAACAGTGAGCTTGCTCAGAACAAAAGAACTGTGCTTCCTACACACGGGCCATGTATAGTTCAACTCTGCTTAGGAAACTGACAAGAACAGTAGCTCCTATTCAGTCCAATACACTGTACTTGCTGGGAACAGACGCGAGTGCTATTTGCACTGTGTATGGCATTTGGAGCGCGATAGTGACTCTTCTTACCAGAAAACAACTCTTGCTCGTAGGACCAAAAACTGCCTGCGACTCAATTCTATTTAGGACTGGGAAACAAATGCGAGCTCGCCTTAGAAGGAATACACTCTACTTTAGAGAAAAGAGGACTCTTCAACTCTACTGTGTTTCCTATAGGGCCTGAACAGTGAGCTTGCTCAGAATATAATAACTGTACTTCCTACACACACAGGCCATATCTATTTCAACTCTGCTTAGGAACCTGACAAGAACAGTAGATCCTCTTCAGTCCAATACACTGTACTTGCTGGGAACAGACGCGAGTGCTATTTGCACTGTGTATGGCAATGAGAGTGCAATAGTGACTTTCCTTACCAGAAAACAACTCTTGCTCATAGGACTACAAACTGCATGTGATTCAACTCCATTTAGGACTGGGAAACAAACGCTAGCTTGCCTTACAAGAAACACACTCTGCTTTTGAGAAAAGAGTACTCTTCTACTCTACTATGTTTCCTAAGGGGTCTGAACAGTGAGCTTGCTCAGAACAAAAGAACTGTGCTTCCTACACACACGGGCCATTTCTAGTTCAACTCTGCTTAGGAAACTGACAAGAACAGTATCTCCTCTTCAGTCCAATACACTGTACTTGCTGTGAGCAGACACGAGTGCTAGTTGCACTGTTTATGGCAATGGGAGCGCAATAGTGATTCTTCTTACCAGAAAACAACTCTTGCTCGTAGTACCAGAAACTGCATGTGATTCAAATCCATTTAGGACTGGGAAACAAACTCTAGCTCACCCTACAAGAAACACACTCTGCTTTTGAGAAAAGAGCACTCTTCTACTCTACTGTGTTTCCTATAGGGCCAGAACAGTGAGCTTGCTCCGAACAAAAGAACTGTGCTTCCTACACACACGGGCCATGTATAGTTCAACTCTGCTTAGGAAACTGACAAGAACAGTAGCTCCTCTTCAGTCCAATACACTGTACTTGCTGGGAACAGACGCGAGTGCTATTTGGACTGTGTATGGCAAGGGAACGCAATAGTGACTCTTCCTACCACAAAACAACTCTTGCTTGGAGGACCAGAAACTGCGTGGGATTCAACTCCGTTTCTGACTGGGAAACAAACACTAGCTAGCCTTACAAGAAACACACTCTGCTTTTGAGAAAAGAGCACTCTTCTACTCTACTGTGTTTACAATGGAGTCCGAACAGTGAGCTTGCTCAGAACAAAAGAACTGTGCTTACTACACACACGGGTCATATCTAGTTCAACTCTGCTTAGGAAACTGACAAGAACAGAAGCTCCTCTTCTTTGCAATACACTGTACTTGCTGTGAGAAGACGCGAGCGCTATTTGAACTGTGTGTGGCTAAGGGAGCACAATAGTGACTTTCCTTACCAGAAAACAACTCTTGCTCGTAGGAACAAAAACTGCATGTGATTCAACTCCATTTAGGACTGGGAAACAAACCCTAGCTCGCCTTACTAGAAACACACTCTGATTTGAGAAAAGAGCACGCTTCTACTCTACTGTGTTTCCTATAGAGCCAGAAGAGTGAGCTTGCACAGAACAAAAGAACTGTGCTTCCTACACACACGGGCCATTTCTAGTTCAACTCTGCTTTGGAAACTGACAAGAACAGTAGATCCTCTTCAGTCCAATACATTGTACATGCTGGGAACAAACGACAGTGCTATTTGCGCTGTGTATGACAATGGGAGCATAATAGTGACTCTTCTTACCAGAAAACAACTCTTGCTCGTAGGACCAGAAACTGCATGGGATTCATCTCCATTTTGGACTGGGAAACAAATGCTAGCTTGCCTTACAAGAAACACACTCTGCTTTTGAGAAAAGAGCACTCTTCTACTCTACTGTTTTTCCTATGGGGTCCGAACAGTGAGCTTGCTCAGAACAAAAGAACTGTGCTTCCTACACACACGGGCCATATCTAGTTCAACTCTGCTTAGGAAACTGACAAGAACAGTATCTCCTCTTCTGTCCAATACACTGTACTTGCTGGGAACAGACGCGAGTGCTATTTGCACTGTGTATGGCAAACGGAGCACAATAGTGACTTTCCTTACCAGAAAACAACTCTTGCTCCTAGTACCAGAAACTGCATGTGATTCAAATCCATTTAGGACTGGGAAACAAACTCTAGCTCACCCTACAAGAAACACACTCTGCTTTCGAGAAAAGAGCACTCTTCTACTCTACTGTGTTTCCTATAAGGCCAGAACAGTGAGCTTGCTCAGAACAAAAGAACTGTGATTCCTACACACATGGGCCATATCTAGTTCAACTCTGCTTAGGAAACTGACAAGAACAGTAGCTCCTCTTCAGTCCAATACACTGTACTTCCTGGGAGAAGACCCGAGTGCTATTTGCACTGTGTATGGCAAAGTGAGCACCATAGTGACTTTCCATACCAGAAAACAACTCTTGCTCGTAGTACCAGAAACTGAATGTGATTCAATTCCTTTTAGGACTGGGAAACAAACGCTAGCTCGCCTTACAAGAAACACACTCTGCTTTTGAGAAAAGAGCACTCGCCTACTCTAAAGTGTTTCATTTGGGGTCCGAACAGTGAGCTTGCTCAGAACAAAAGATCTGTGTTTCCTACACACACGGGCCATATCTAGTTCATCTCTGCTTAGAAAACTGACAAGAACAGTAGATCCTCCTCAGTCCAATACACTGTGCATGCTGGGAACAGACACCCGTGCTATTTGCCCTGTGTATGACAATGGGAGCATAATTGTGACTCTTCTTACCAGAAAACAACTCTTGCTCGTAGGACCAGAAACTACATGAGATTCAACTCCATTTATGACTGGGAAACGAATGCTAGCTTGCCTTACAAGAAACACACTCTGCTTTTGAGAAAAGAGCACTCTTCTACTCTACTGTGTTTCCTATGGTGTCCGAACAGTGAGCTTGCTCAGAAAAAAAGAACTGTGCTTCCTACACACACGGGCCATATCTAGTTCAACTCTGCTTCGGAAACTGGCAAGAACAGTATCTCCTCTTCAGTCCGATACAGTGTACTTGCTGGGAGCAGACACGAGTGCTATTTGCACTGTGTATGGCAATGGGAGCGCAATAGTGACTCTTCTTACTAGAAAACAACTCTTGCTCGTAGGACCAGAAACTGCATGGGATTCAACTTCCTTTCTGACTGGGAAACAAACACTAGCTAGCCTTACAAGAAACACGCTCTGCTTTTGAGAAAAGAGCACTCTTCTACTCTACTGTGTTTCTAAAGGGCCAGAACAGTGAGCTTGCTCAGAACAATAGAACTGTGCTTCCTACACACACGGACCACATCTAGTTCAACTCTTCTTAGGAAACTGACAAGAACAGTAGCTCCTCTTCAGTCCAATACACTGTACGTGCTGGGAACAGACGCGAGTGCTATTTGCACTGTGTATGGCAAACGGAGCACAATGGTGACTTTCCCTACCAGAAAACAACTCTTGCTCCTAGTACCAGAAACTGCATGTTATTCAAATCCATTTAGGACTGGGAAACAAACTCTAGCTCACCCTACAAGAAACACACTCTGCTTTTGAGAAAAGAGCACTCTTCTACTCTACTGTGTTTCCTATAAGGCCAGAACAGTGAGCTTGCTCAGAACAAAAGAACTGTGATTCCTACACACATGGGCCATATCTAGTTCAACTCTGCTTAGGAAACTGACAAGAACAGTAGCTCCTCTTCAGTCCAATACACTGTACTTCCTGGGAGCAGACCCGAGTGCTATTTGCACTGTTTATGGCAAAGTGAGCACCATAGTGACTTTCCTTACCAGAAAACAACTCTTGCTCGTAGTACCAGAAACTGAATGTGATTCAATTCCTTTTAGGACTGGGAAACAAACGCTAGCTCGCCTTACAAGAAACACACTCTGCTTTTGAGAAAAGAGCACTCGCCTACTCTACAGTGTTTCATTTGGGGTCCGAACAGTGAGCTTGCTCAGAACAAAAGATCTGTGTTTCCTACACACACGGGCCATATCTAGTTCATCTCTGCTTAGGAAACTGACAAGAACAGTAGATCCTCCTCAGTCCAATACACTGTGCATGCTGGGAACAGACACCCGTGCTATTTGCCCTGTGTATGACAATGGGAGCGTAATTGTGACTCTTCTTACCAGAAAACAACTCTTGCTCGTAGGACCAGAAACTACATGAGATTCAACTCCATTTATGACTGGGAAACGAATGCTAGCTTGCCTTACAAGAAACACACTCTGCTTTTGAGAAAAGAGCACTCTTCTACTCTACTGTGTTTCCTATGGTGTCCGAACAGTGAGCTTGCTCAGAAAAAAAGAACTGTGCTTCCTACACACACGGGCCATATCTAGTTCAACTCTGCTTCGGATACTGGCAAGAACAGTATCTCCTCTTCAGTCCAATACAGTGTACTTGCTGGGAGCAGACACGAGTGCTATTTGCACTGTGTATGGCAATGGGAGCGCAATAGTGACTCTTCTTACCAGAAAACAACTCTTGCTCGTAGGACCAGAAACTGCATGGGATTCAACTTCCTTTCTGACTGGGAAACAAACACTAGCTAGCCTTACAAGAAACACGCTCTGCTTTTGATAAAAGAGCACTCTTCTACTCTACTGTGTTTCTATAGGGCCAGAACAGTGAGCTTGCTCAGAACAATAGAACTGTGCTTCCTACACACACGGACCACATCTAGTTCAACTCTTCTTAGGAAACTGACAAGAACAGTAGCTCCTCTTCAGTCCAATACACTGTATGTGCTGGGAACAGACGCGAGTGCTATTTGCACTGTGTATGGCAAACGGAGCACAATAGTGACTTTCCTTACCAGAAAACAACTCTTGCTCCTAGTACCAGAAACTGCATGTGATTCAAATCCATTTAGGACTCGGAAACAAACTCTAGCTCACCCTACAAGAAACACACTCTGCTTTTGAGAAAAGAGCACTCCTCTTCTCTACTGTGTTTCCTATAGGGCCAGAACAGTGAGCTTGCTCAGAACAAAAGAACTGTGCTTCCTACACACACTGGCCATATCTAGTTCAACTGTGCTTAGGAAACTGACAAGAACAGTAGCTCCTCTTCTGTCCAATACACTGTACTTGCTGGGAACAGACGCCAGTGCTATTTGCCCTGTGTATGACAATGGGAGCACAATAGTGACTCTTCTTACCAGAAAACAACTCTTGCTCATAGGACCAGAAACTGCATGGGACTCAACTCCATTTAGGACTTGGAAACAAACGCTAGCTTGCCTTACAAGAAACACACTCTGCTTTGAGAAAAGAGCACTCTTCTACTCTACTGTGTTTCCTAAGGGGTCCGAACAGAGAGTTTGCTCAGAACAAAAGAACTGAGCTTCCTACACACATGGCCATATCTAGTTCAACTATGCTTCGGAAACTGACAAGAACAGTAGCTCCTCTTCAGTCCAATACACTGTACTTTCTGGGAGCAGACGTGAGTGCTATTTGCACTGTGTATGACAAAGGGAGCACCATAGAGACTTTCCTTACCAGAAAACAACTGTTGCTCGTAGTACCAGAAACTGCATGTGATTCAATTCCATTTAGGACTGGGAAACAAACGCTAGCTCCCCTTACAAGAAACACACTCTGCTTTTGAGAAAAGAGCATTCTTCTACGCTACTGTGTTTCCTAAAGGGCCAGAACAGTGAGCTTGCTCAGAACAAAAGAACTGTGCTTCCTACACACACGGGCCATATCTAGTTCAACTCTGTTTAGGAAACTGACAAGAACAGTAGCTCCTCTTCAGTCCAATACACTGTACTTGCTAGGAGCAGACGTGAGTGCTATTTGCACTGTGTATGGCAATGGGAGCGCAATAGTGACTCTTCTTACCAGAAAACAACTCTTGCTCGTAGGACCAGAAACTGCATGGGATTCAACTTCATTTCTCACTGGGAAACAAACACTAGCTAGCCTTACAAGAAACACACTATGCTTTTGAGAAAAGAGCACTCTTCTACTCTGCTGTGTTTCCTATAGGTTCAGAACAGTGAGCTTGCTCAGAACAAAAGAACTGTGCTTCATACACACACAGGCCATATCTAGTTCAACTCTGCTTAGGAAACTGACAAGAACAGTAGCTCCTCTTCTGTCTAATACAATGTACTTGCTGAAAGCAGACGCGAAAGCTATTTGCACTGTGTATGAAAATGGGAGCTCAATAGTGACACTTCCCACCAGAAAACAACTCTTGCCTGTAGGACCAGATACTGCATGTGATTCAACTTCATTTAGGACTGGGAAACAAACCCTAGCTCGTGTTAGAAGAAACACACTCTGCTTTTGAGAAAAGAGCACTCTTCTACTCTACTGTGTTTCTTATAGGGCCAGAACAGTGAGCTTGCTAAGAACAAAAGAACTGTGCTTCCTACACACACGGGCCATATCTAGTTCAACTCTGCTTAGGAAACTGACAAGAAGAGTAGATCCTCTTCAGTCCAATACACTTTACATGCTGGGAACAGATGCCCGTGCTATTTGCCCTGTGTATGACAATGGGAGCACAATAGTGACTCTTCTTACCAGAAAACAACTCTTGCTCGTAGGACCAGAAACTGCATGGGATTCAACTCCATTTAGGACTGGAAACAAACGCTAGCTCGCCTTACAAGAAACACACTCTGCTTTTGAGAAAAGAGCACTCTTCTACTCTACTGTGTTTCCTATAGGGCCAGAACAGTGAGCTTGCTCAGAACAAAAGAACTGTGCTTCCTATACACACGGGCCATATCTAGTTCAACTCTGCTTAGGAAACTGACAAGAACAGTAGATCCTCTTCAGTCTAACACACTGTACATGCTTGGAACAGATGCCAGTGCTATTTGTCCTGTGTATGGCAATGGCAGCGCAATAGTGACTCTTCTTACCATAAAACAACTCTTGCTCATAGGAACAGAAACTGCATGTGATTCCACTCCATTTAGGACTGGGAAACAAACGCTAGCTCGCATTACAAGAAACACACTCTGCTTTAGAAAAAAGAGCACTCTTCTACTCTACTGTGTATCCTTTGGCGTCCAAAGAGTGAGCTTGCTCAGAACAAAAGAACTGTGCTTCCTGCACACACGGTCCATATCTATTTCAACTCTGTTTAGGAACCTGAAAAGAACAGTAGATCCTCTTCAGTCCAATACACTATACTTGCTGGGAACAGACGCGAGTGCTATTTGCACTGTGTACGGCAATTGGAGCACAATAGTGACTCTTCTTACCAGAAAACAACTCATGCTCGTAGGACCAAAAACTGCATGTGACTCAACTCCATTTAGGACTGGGAAACAAATGCGAGCTCGCCTTACAAGAAACACACTCTGCTTTAGAGAAAAGAGCACTCTTCTACTCTACTGTGTTTCCTATAGGGCCAGAACAGTGAGCTTGCTCAGCACAAAAGAACTGTGCTTCCTACACACGGGCCATATCTAGTTCAACTCCGCTTAGGAAACTGACAAGAAAAGCAGATCCTCTTCAGTCCAATACACTGTACTTGCTGGGAACAGACGCGAGTGCTATTTGCACTGTGCATGGCATTTGGAGCGCAATAGTGACTCTTCTTACCAGAAAACAACTCTTGCTCGTAGGACCAAAAACTGCATGTAACTCAACTCTATTTAGGACTGGGAAACAAATGCGAGCTCGCCTTACAAGAAACACACTCTGCTTTTGAGAAAAGAGCACTCTTCTACTCGACGGTGTTTCCTATGTGGTCCGAACAGTGAGCTTGCTCAGAACAAAAGAACTGTGCTTCCTACATACACGGCCATATCTAGTTCAATTCTGCTTAGGAACCTGACAAGAACAGTAGATCCTCTTCAGTCCAATACACTGTACTTGCTGGGAACAGACAACAGTGCTACTTGTCTTGTGTATGGCAATGGCAGCGCAATAGTGGCTTTCCTTACCAGAAAACAACTCTTGCTCGTAGGACCAGAAAGTGCATGTGATTCCACTCCATTTAGGACTGGGAAACAAACGCTAGCTCGCGTTATAAGAAACACACTCTGCTTTTGAGAAAAGAACACTCTTCTACTCTACTGTCTTTCCTATGGGGTCTGAACAGTGAGCTTGCTCAGAACAAATGAACTGTGCTTCCTACACACACGGCCATGTCTAGTTCAATTCTGCTTAGGAACCTGACAAGAACAGTAGATTCTCTTCAGTCCAATACACTGTACCTGCTGGGAACAGACGCCAGTGCTATTTTCCTGTGGATGGCAATGGCAGCGCAATAGAGACTCTTCTTACCATAAAACAACTCTTGCTCCTAGGACCAGAAACTGCATGTGATTCAACTCCATTTAGGACTGGGAAACAAATGCTAGCTCGCCTTAGAAGAAACACACTCTGCTTTAGAGAAAAGAGCACTCTTCTATTCTACTGTGTTTCCTATAGTGCCAGAACAGTGAGCTTGCTCAGAACAAAAGAACTGTGCTTCCTACACACGGGCCATATCTACTTCAACTCTGCTTAGGAAACTGACAAGAACTGTAGCTCCTATTCAGTCCAATATACTGTACTTGCTGGGAACAGACGGGAGTGCTATTTGCACTGTGTATGGCATTTGGAGCGCAATAGTGACTCTTCTTACCAGAAAACAACTCTTGCTCTTAGGAACAAAAACTGCCTGTGACTCAACTCCATTTAGGACTGGGAAACAAACGCGAGCTCACCTTACAAGAAATACACTCTGCTTTAGAGAAAAGAGCACTCTTCTTCTCTACTGTGTTTCCTATAGGGCCAGAACAGTGAGCTTGCTCAGAACATAAGAACTGTGCTTCCTACACACACGGGCCATATCTAGTTCAACTCTGCTTAGGAACCTGACAAGAACAGTAGATCCTCTTCAGTCCAATACACTGTACTTGCTGGGAACAGACGCGAGTGCTATTTGCACTGTGTATGGCAATGAGAGCACAATAGTGACTTTCCTTACCAGAACACAACTCTTGCTCATAGGACCACAAAAAGGAAGGTTATTCAACGCCATTTAGGACTGGGAAACAAATGCTAGCTCGCCTTAAAAGAAACACACTCTGCTTTTGAGAAAAGAGCACTCTTCTACTCTACTGTGTTTCCTATTGGGTCCGAACAGTGAGCTTGCTGAGAACAAAAGAACTGTGCTTCCTACACACACGGGTCATATCTAGTTCAACTCTGGTTAGAAAACTGACAAGAAGACTATCTCCTCTTCTGTCCAATACACTGTACTTGCTGGGAACAGACGCGAGTGCTTTTTGCACTGTGTATGGCAATGGGAGCGCAATAGTGACTCTTCTTACCAGAAAACAACTCTTGCTCGTAGGACCAGAAACTGCATGGGATTCAACTTCGTTTCTGACTGGGAAACAAACACTAGCTAGCCTTACAAGAAACACACTCTGCTTTTGAGAAAAGAGCACTCTTCTACTCTACTGTGTTTCCTATAAGGCCAGAAGAGTGAGCTTGCTTAAAACAAAAGAACTGTGCTTCCTACACACGGGCCATATCTAGTTCAACTCTGCTTAGAAAACTGACAAGAACAGTAGCTCCTCTTCAGTCCAATACACTGTACTTGCTGGGAACAGACGCGAGTGCTATTTGCACTGTGTATGGCAAGGGACACAATAGTGACTGTTCTTACCAGAAAACAACTCTTGCTTGCAGGACCAGAAACTGCGTGATATTCAACTCCGTTTCTGACTGGGAAACAAACACTAGCTAGCCTTACAAGAAACACACTCTGCTTTTGAGAAAAGAGCACTCTTCTACTCTATGGTGTTTCCTATAGGGCCAGAACAGTGAGCTTGCTCAGAACAAAAGAACTGTGCTTCCTACACACGGGCCATATCTAGTTCAACTCTGCTTAGGAAACTGACAAGAACAGTAGCTCCTATTCAGTCCAATACACTGTACTTGCTGGGAACAGACGGGAATGCTATTTGCACTGTGTATGGCATTGGGAGCTCAATAGTGACTCTTCTTACCAGAAAACAACTCTTGCTCGTAGAACCATAAACTGCATGGGATTCAACTCCATTTCTGACTGGGAAACAAACACTAGCTAGCCTTACAAGAAACACACTCTGCTTTTGAGAACGGAGCACTCTTCTACTCTACAGTGTTTCCTATACGTTCAGAGCAGTGAGCTTGCTTAGAACAAAAGAACTGTGCTTCCTACACACACGGGCCATATCTAGTTCAACTCTGCTTAGGAAACTGACAAGAACAGTAGATCCTCCTCAGTCCAATACACTGTACATGCTGGGAACAGACACCAGTGCTATTTGCCCTGTTTATGACAATGGGAGCGTAATTGTGACTCTTCTTACCAGAAAACAACTCTTTCTCATAGGACCAGAAACTGCATGGGATTCAACTCCATTTATGACTGGGAAACGAATGCTAGCTCGCCTTACAAGAAACACACTCTGCTTTTGAGAAAAGAGCACTCTTCTACTCTACTGTGTTTCCTATGGTGTCCGAACAGTGAGCTTGCTCAGAACAAAAGAACTGTGCTTATTACACACACGGGCCATATCTAGTTCAACTCTGCTTAGGAAACTGACAAGAACAGTATCTCCTCTTCAGTCCAATACACTGTACTTGCTGTGAGCAGACACGAGTGCTATTTGCACTGTTTATGGCAATGGGAGCGCAATAGTGACTCTTCTTACCAGAAAACAACTCTTGCTCGTAGTACCAGAAACTGCATGTGATTCAAATCCATTTAGGACTGGGAAACAAACTCTAGCTCACCCTACAAGAAACACACTCTGCTTTTGAGAAAAGAGCACTCTTCTACTCTACTGTGTTTCCTATAGGGCCAGAACAGTGAGCTTGCTCCGAACAAAAGAACTGTGCTTCCTACACACACGGGCCATGTATAGTTCAACTCTGCTTAGGAAACTGACAAGAACAGTAGCTCCTCTTCAGTCCAATACACTGTACTTGCTGGGAACAGACGCGAGTGCTATTTGGACTGTGTATGGCAAGGGAACGCAATAGTGACTCTTCCTACCACAAAACAACTCTTGCTTGGAGGACCAGAAACTGCGGGGGATTCAACTCCGTTTCTGACTGGGAAACAAACACTAGCTAGCCTTACAAGAAACACACTCTGCTTTTGAGAAAAGAGCACTCTTCTACTCTACTGTGTTTACAATGGAGTCCGAACAGTGAGCTTGCTCAGAACAAAAGAACTGTGCTTACTACACACACGGGTCATATCTAGTTCAACTCTGCTTAGGAAACTGACAAGAACAGAAGCTCCTCTTCTTTGCAATACACTGTACTTGCTGTGAGAAGACGCGAGCGCTATTTGAACTGTGTGTGGCTAAGGGAGCACAATAGTGACTTTCCTTACCAGAAAACAACTCTTGCTCGTAGGAACAAAAACTGCATGTGATTCAACTCCATTTAGGACTGGGAAACAAACCCTAGCTCGCCTTACTAGAAACACACTCTGATTTGAGAAAAGAGCACGCTTCTACTCTACTGTGTTTCCTATAGAGCCAGAAGAGTGAGCTTGCTCAGAACAAAAGAACTGTGCTTCCTACACACACGGGCCATTTCTAGTTCAACTCTGCTTTGGAAACTGACAAGAACAGTAGATCCTCTTCAGTCCAATACATTGTACATGCTGGGAACAAACGACAGTGCTATTTGCGCTGTGTATGACAATGGGAGCATAATAGTGACTCTTCTTACCAGAAAACAACTCTTGCTCGTAGGACCAGAAACTGCATGGGATTCATCTCCATTTTGGACTGGGAAACAAATGCTAGCTTGCCTTACAAGAAACACACTCTGCTTTTGAGAAAAGAGCACTCTTCTACTCTACTGTTTTTCCTATGGGGTCCGAACAGTGAGCTTGCTCAGAACAAAAGAACTGTGCTTCCTACACACACGGGCCATATCTAGTTCAACTCTGCTTAGGAAACTGACAAGAACAGTATCTCCTCTTCTGTCCAATACACTGTACTTGCTGGGAACAGACGCGAGTGCTATTTGCACTGTGTATGGCAAACGGAGCACAATAGTGACTTTCCTTACTAGAAAACAACTCTTGCTCCTAGTACCAGAAACTGCATGTGATTCAAATCCATTTAGGACTGGGAAACAAACTCTAGCTCACCCTACAAGAAACACACTCTGCTTTTGAGAAAAGAGCACTCTTCTACTCTACTGTGTTTCCTATAAGGCCAGAACAGTGAGCTTGCTCAGAACAAAAGAACTGTGATTCCTACACACATGGGCCATATCTAGTTCAACTCTGCTTAGGAAACTGACAAGAACAGTAGCTCCTCTTCAGTCCAATACACTCTACTTCCTGGGAGAAGACCCGAGTGCTATTTGCACTGTGTATGGCAAAGTGAGCACCATAGTGACTTTCCATACCAGAAAACAACTCTTGCTCGTAGTACCAGAAACTGAATGTGATTCAATTCCTTTTAGGACTGGGAAACAAACGCTAGCTCGCCTTACAAGAAACACACTCTGCTTTTGAGAAAAGAGCACTCGCCTACTCTACAGTTTTTCATTTGGGGTTCGAACAGTGAGCTTGCTCAGAACAAAAGATCTGTGTTTCCTACACACACGGGCCATATCTAGTTCATCTCTGCTTAGGAAACTGACAAGAACAGTAGATCCTCCTCAGTCCAATACACTGTGCATGCTGGGAACAGACACCCCTGCTATTTGCCCTGTGTATGACAATGGGAGCATAATTGTGACTCTTCTTACCAGAAAACAACTCTTGCTCGTAGGACCAGAAACTACATGAGATTCAACTCCATTTATGACTGGGAAACGAATGCTAGCTTGCCTTACAAGAAACACACTCTGCTTTTGAGAAAAGAGCACTCTTCTACTCTACTGTGTTTCCTATGGTGTCCGAACAGTGAGCTTGCTCAGAAAAAAAGAACTGTGCTTCCTACACACACGGGCCATATCTAGTTCAACTCTGCTTCGGAAACTGGCAAGAACAGTATCTCCTCTTCAGTCCAATACAGTGTACTTGCTGGGAGCAGACACGAGTGCTATTTGCACTGTGTATGGCAATGGGAGCGCAATAGTGACTCTTCTTACCAGAAAACAACTCTTGCTCGTAGGACCAGAAACTGCATGGGATTCAACTTCCTTTCTGACTGGGAAACAAACACTAGCTAGCCTTACAAGAAACACGCTCTGCTTTTGAGAAAAGAGCACTCTTCTACTCTACTGTGTTTCTAAAGGGCCAGAACAGTGAGCTTGCTCAGAACAATAGAACTGTGCTTCCTACACACACGGACCACATCTAGTTCAACTCTTCTTAGGAAACTGACAAGAACAGTAGCTCCTCTTCAGTCCAATACACTGTACGTGCTGGGAACAGACGCGAGTGCTATTTGCACTGTGTATGGCAAACGGAGCACAATAGTGACTTTCCCTACCAGAAAACAACTCTTGCTCCTAGTACCAGAAACTGCATGTGATTCAAATCCATTTAGGACTGGGAAACAAACTCTAGCTCACCCTACAAGAAACACACTCTGCTTTTGAGAAAAGAGCACTCTTCTACTCTACTGTGTTTCCTATAAGGCCAGAACAGTGAGCTTGCTCAGAACAAAAGAACTGTGATTCCTACACACATGGGCCATATCTAGTTCAACTCTGCTTAGGAAACTGACAAGAACAGTAGCTCCTCTTCAGTCCAATACACTGTACTTCCTGGGAGCAGACCCGAGTGCTATTTGCACTGTGTATGGCAAAGTGAGCACCATAGTGACTTTCCTTACCAGAAAACAACTCTTGCTCGTAGTACCAGAAACTGAATGTGATTCAATTCCTTTTAGGACTGGGAAACAAACGCTAGCTCGCCTTACAAGAAACACACTCTGCTTTTGAGAAAAGAGCACTCGCCTACTCTACAGTGTTTCATTTGGGGTCCGAACAGTGAGCTTGCTCAGAACAAAAGATCTGTGTTTCCTACACACACGGGCCATATCTAGTTCATCTCTGCTTAGGAAACTGACAAGAACAGTAGATCCTCCTCAGTCCAATACACTGTGCATGCTGGGAACAGACACCCGTGCTATTTGCCCTGTGTATGACAATGGGAGCGTAATTGTGACTCTTCTTACCAGAAAACAACTCTTGCTCGTAGGACCAGAAACTACATGAGATTCAACTCCATTTATGACTGGGAAACGAATGCTAGCTTGCCTTACAAGAAACACACTCTGCTTTTGAGAAAAGAGCACTCTTCTACTCTACTGTGTTTCCTATGGTGTCCGAACAGTGAGCTTGCTCAGAAAAAAAGAACTGTGCTTCCTACACACACGGGCCATATCTAGTTCAACTCTGCTTCGGATACTGGCAAGAACAGTATCTCCTCTTCAGTCCAATACAGTGTACTTGCTGGGAGCAGACACGAGTGCTATTTGCACTGTGTATGGCAATGGGAGCGCAATAGTGACTCTTCTTACCAGAAAACAACTCTTGCTCGTAGGACCAGAAACTGCATGGGATTCAACTTCCTTTCTGACTGGGAAACAAACACTAGCTAGCCTTACAAGAAACACGCTCTGCTTTTGATAAAAGAGTACTCTTCTACTCTACTGTGTTTCTATAGGGCCAGAACAGTGAGCTTGCTCAGAACAATAGAACTGTGCTTCCTACACACACGGACCACATCTAGTTCAACTCTTCTTAGGAAACTGACAAGAACAGTAGCTCCTCTTCAGTCCAATACACTGTATGTGCTGGGAACAGACGCGAGTGCTATTTGCACTGTGTATGGCAAACGGAGCACAATAGTGACTTTCCTTACCAGAAAACAACTCTTGCTCCTAGTACCAGAAACTGCATGTGATTCAAATCCATTTAGGACTGGGAAACAAACTCTAGCTCACCCTACAAGAAACACACTCTGCTTTTGAGAAAAGAGCACTCCTCTTCTCTACTGTGTTTCCTATAGGGCCAGAACAGTGAGCTTGCTCAGAACAAAAGAACTGTGCTTCCTACACACACTGGCCATATCTAGTTCAACTGTGCTTAGGAAACTGACAAGAACAGTAGCTCCTCTTCTGTCCAATACACTGTACTTGCTGGGAACAGACGCCAGTGCTATTTGCCCTGTGTATGACAATGGGAGCACAATAGTGACTCTTCTTACCAGAAAACAACTCTTGCTCATAGGACCAGAAACTGCATGGGACTCAACTCCATTTAGGACTTGGAAACAAACGCTAGCTTGCCTTACAAGAAACACACTCTGCTTTGAGAAAAGAGCACTCTTCTACTCTACTGTGTTTCCTAAGGGGTCCGAACAGAGAGTTTGCTCAGAACAAAAGAACTGAGCTTCCTACACACATGGCCATATCTAGTTCAACTATGCTTCGGAAACTGACAAGAACAGTAGCTCCTCTTCAGTCCAATACACTGTACTTTCTGGGAGCAGACGTGAGTGCTATTTGCACTGTGTATGACAAAGGGAGCACCATAGAGACTTTCCTTACCAGAAAACAACTGTTGCTCGTAGTACCAGAAACTGCATGTGATTCAATTCCATTTAGGACTGGGAAACAAACACTAGCTAGCCTTACAAGAAACACACTATGCTTTTGAGAAAAGAGCACTCTTCTACTCTGCTGTGTTTCCTATAGGTTCAGAACAGTGAGCTTGCTCAGAACAAAAGAACTGTGCTTCATACACACACAGGCCATATCTAGTTCAACTCTGCTTAGGAAACTGACAAGAACAGTAGCTCCTCTTCTGTCTAATACAATGTACTTGCTGAAAGCAGACGCGAGAGCTATTTGCACTGTGTATGAAAATGGGAGCTCAATAGTGACACTTCCCACCAGAAAACAACTCTTGCCTGTAGGACCAGATACTGCATGTGATTCAACTTCATTTAGGACTGGGAAACAAACCCTAGCTCGTGTTAGAAGAAACACACTCTGCTTTTGAGAAAAGAGCACTCATCTACTCTACTGTGTTTCTTATAGGGCCAGAACAGTGAGCTTGCTAAGAACAAAAGAACTGTGCTTCCTACACACACGGGCCATATCTAGTTCAACTCTGCTTAGGAAACTGACAAGAAGAGTAGATCCTCTTCAGTCCAATACACTTTACATGCTGGGAACAGATGCCCGTGCTATTTGCCCTGTGTATGACAATGGGAGCACAATAGTGACTCTTCTTACTAGAAAACAACTCTTGCTCGTAGGACCAGAAACTGCATGGGATTCAACTCCATTTAGGACTGGGAAACAAACGCTAGCTCGCCTTACAAGAAACACACTCTGCTTTTGAGAAAAGAGCACTCTTCTACTCTACTGTGTTTCCTATAGGGCCAGAACAGTGAGCTTGCTCAGAACAAAAGAACTGTGCTTCCTATACACACGGGCCATATCTAGTTCAACTCTGCTTAGGAAACTGACAAGAACAGTAGATCCTCTTCAGTCTAACACACTGTACATGCTTGGAACAGACGCCAGTGCTATTTGTCCTGTGTATGGCAATGGCAGCGCAATAGTGACTCTTCTTACCATAAAACAACTCTTGCTCATAGGAACAGAAACTGCATGTGATTCCACTCCATTTAGGACTGGGAAACAAACGCTAGCTCGCATTACAAGAAACACACTCTGCTTTAGAAAAAAGAGCACTCTTCTACTCTACTGTGTATCCTTTGGCGTCCAAAGAGTGAGCTTGCTCAGAACAAAAGAACTGTGCTTCCTGCACACACGGTCCATATCTATTTCAACTCTGTTTAGGAACCTGACAAGAACAGTAGATCCTCTTCAGTCCAATACACTATACTTGCTGGGAACAGACGCGAGTGCTATTTGCACTGTGTACGGCAATTGGAGCACAATAGTGACTCTTCTTACCAGAAAACAACTCATGCTCGTAGGACCAAAAACTGCATGTGACTCAACTCCATTTAGGACTGGGAAACAAATGCGAGCTCGCCTTACAAGAAACACACTCTGCTTTAGAGAAAAGAGCACGCTTCTACTCTACTGTGTTTCCTATAGGGCCAGAACAGTGAGCTTGCTCAGCACAAAAGAACTGTGCTTCCTACACACGGGCCATATCTAGTTCAACTCCGCTTAGGAAACTGACAAGAAAAGCAGATCCTCTTCAGTCCAATACACTGTACTTGCTGGGAACAGACGCGAGTGCTATTTGCACTGTGCATGGCATTTGGAGCGCAATAGTGACTCTTCTTACCAGAAAACAACTCTTGCTCGTAGGACCAGAAACTACATGAGATTCAACTCCATTTATGACTGGGAAACGAATGCTAGCTTGCCTTACAAGAAACACACTCTGCTTTTGAGAAAAGAGCACTCTTCTACTCTACTGTGTTTCCTATGGTGTCCGAACAGTGAGCTTGCTCAGAAAAAAAGAACTGTGCTTCCTACACACACGGGCCATATCTAGTTCAACTCTGCTTCGGATACTGGCAAGAACAGTATCTCCTCTTCAGTCCAATACAGTGTACTTGCTGGGAGCAGACACGAGTGCTATTTGCACTGTGTATGGCAATGGGAGCGCAATAGTGACTCTTCTTACCAGAAAACAACTCTTGCTCGTAGGACCAGAAACTGCATGGGATTCAACTTCCTTTCTGACTGGGAAACAAACACTAGCTAGCCTTACAAGAAACACGCTCTGCTTTTGATAAAAGAGCACTCTTCTACTCTACTGTGTTTCTATAGGGCCAGAACAGTGAGCTTGCTCAGAACAATAGAACTGTGCTTCCTACACACACGGACCACATCTAGTTCAACTCTTCTTAGGAAACTGACAAGAACAGTAGCTCCTCTTCAGTCCAATACACTGTATGTGCTGGGAACAGACGCGAGTGCTATTTGCACTGTGTATGGCAAACGGAGCACAATAGTGACTTTCCTTACCAGAAAACAACTCTTGCTCCTAGTACCAGAAACTGCATGTGATTCAAATCCATTTAGGACTGGGAAACAAACTCTAGCTCACCCTACAAGAAACACACTCTGCTTTTGAGAAAAGAGCACTCCTCTTCTCTACTGTGTTTCCTATAGGGCCAGAACAGTGAGC
Organism: Peromyscus eremicus; assembly: GCF_949786415.1. Classification (NCBI taxonomy): domain Eukaryota; kingdom Metazoa; phylum Chordata; class Mammalia; order Rodentia; family Cricetidae; genus Peromyscus; species Peromyscus eremicus. The sequence continues at coordinate 80,090 of NW_026735759.1, read as the reverse complement.
TTGCTCAGAACAAAAGAACTGTGCTTCCTACACACACTGGCCATATCTAGTTCAACTGTGCTTAGGAAACTGACAAGAACAGTAGCTCCTCTTCTGTCCAATACACTGTACTTGCTGGGAACAGACGCCAGTGCTATTTGCCCTGTGTATGACAATGGGAGCACAATAGTGACTCTTCTTACCAGAAAACAACTCTTGCTCATAGGACCAGAAACTGCATGGGACTCAACTCCATTTAGGACTTGGAAACAAACGCTAGCTTGCCTTACAAGAAACACACTCTGCTTTGAGAAAAGAGCACTCTTCTACTCTACTGTGTTTCCTAAGGGGTCCGAACAGAGAGTTTGCTCAGAACAAAAGAACTGAGCTTCCTACACACATGGCCATATCTAGTTCAACTATGCTTCGGAAACTGACAAGAACAGTAGCTCCTCTTCAGTCCAATACACTGTACTTTCTGGGAGCAGACGTGAGTGCTATTTGCACTGTGTATGACAAAGGGAGCACCATAGAGACTTTCCTTACCAGAAAACAACTGTTGCTCGTAGTACCAGAAACTGCATGTGATTCAATTCCATTTAGGACTGGGAAACAAACGCTAGCTCCCCTTACAAGAAACACACTCTGCTTTTGAGAAAAGAGCATTCTTCTACGCTACTGTGTTTCCTAAAGGGCCAGAACAGTGAGCTTGCTCAGAACAAAAGAACTGTGCTTCCTACACACACGGGCCATATCTAGTTCAACTCTGTTTAGGAAACTGACAAGAACAGTAGCTCCTCTTCAGTCCAATACACTGTACTTGCTAGGAGCAGACGTGAGTGCTATTTGCACTGTGTATGGCAATGGGAGCGCAATAGTGACTCTTCTTACCAGAAAACAACTCTTGCTCGTAGGACCAGAAACTGCATGGGATTCAACTTCATTTCTCACTGGGAAACAAACACTAGCTAGCCTTACAAGAAACACACTATGCTTTTGAGAAAAGAGCACTCTTCTACTCTGCTGTGTTTCCTATAGGTTCAGAACAGTGAGCTTGCTCAGAACAAAAGAACTGTGCTTCATACACACACAGGCCATATCTAGTTCAACTCTGCTTAGGAAACTGACAAGAACAGTAGCTCCTCTTCTGTCTAATACAATGTACTTGCTGAAAGCAGACGCGAAAGCTATTTGCACTGTGTATGAAAATGGGAGCTCAATAGTGACACTTCCCACCAGAAAACAACTCTTGCCTGTAGGACCAGATACTGCATGTGATTCAACTTCATTTAGGACTGGGAAACAAACCCTAGCTCGTGTTAGAAGAAACACACTCTGCTTTTGAGAAAAGAGCACTCTTCTACTCTACTGTGTTTCTTATAGGGCCAGAACAGTGAGCTTGCTAAGAACAAAAGAACTGTGCTTCCTACACACACGGGCCATATCTAGTTCAACTCTGCTTAGGAAACTGACAAGAAGAGTAGATCCTCTTCAGTCCAATACACTTTACATGCTGGGAACAGATGCCCGTGCTATTTGCCCTGTGTATGACAATGGGAGCACAATAGTGACTCTTCTTACCAGAAAACAACTCTTGCTCGTAGGACCAGAAACTGCATGGGATTCAACTCCATTTAGGACTGGGAAACAAACGCTAGCTCGCCTTACAAGAAACACACTCTGCTTTTGAGAAAAGAGCACTCTTCTACTCTACTGTGTTTCCTATAGGGCCAGAACAGTGAGCTTGCTCAGAACAAAAGAACTGTGCTTCCTATACACACGGGCCATATCTAGTTCAACTCTGCTTAGGAAACTGACAAGAACAGTAGATCCTCTTCAGTCTAACACACTGTACATGCTTGGAACAGACGCCAGTGCTATTTGTCCTGTGTATGGCAATGGCAGCGCAATAGTGACTCTTCTTACCATAAAACAACTCTTGCTCATAGGAACAGAAACTGCATGTGATTCCACTCCATTTAGGACTGGGAAACAAACGCTAGCTCGCATTACAAGAAACACACTCTGCTTTAGAAAAAAGAGCACTCTTCTACTCTACTGTGTATCCTTTGGCGTCCAAAGAGTGAGCTTGCTCAGAACAAAAGAACTGTGCTTCCTGCACACACGGTCCATATCTATTTCAACTCTGTTTAGGAACCTGACAAGAACAGTAGATCCTCTTCAGTCCAATACACTATACTTGCTGGGAACAGACGCGAGTGCTATTTGCACTGTGTACGGCAATTGGAGCACAATAGTGACTCTTCTTACCAGAAAACAACTCATGCTCGTAGGACCAAAAACTGCATGTGACTCAACTCCATTTAGGACTGGGAAACAAATGCGAGCTCGCCTTACAAGAAACACACTCTGCTTTAGAGAAAAGAGCACTCTTCTACTCTACTGTGTTTCCTATAGGGCCAGAACAGTGAGCTTGCTCAGCACAAAAGAACTGTGCTTCCTACACACGGGCCATATCTAGTTCAACTCCGCTTAGGAAACTGACAAGAAAAGCAGATCCTCTTCAGTCCAATACACTGTACTTGCTGGGAACAGACGCGAGTGCTATTTGCACTGTGCATGGCATTTGGAGCGCAATAGTGACTCTTCTTACCAGAAAACAACTCTTGCTCGTAGGACCAAAAACTGCATGTAACTCAACTCTATTTAGGACTGGGAAACAAATGCGAGCTCGCCTTACAAGAAACACACTCTGCTTTTGAGAAAAGAGCACTCTTCTACTCGACGGTGTTTCCTATGTGGTCCGAACAGTGAGCTTGCTCAGAACAAAAGAACTGTGCTTCCTACATACACGGCCATATCTAGTTCAATTCTGCTTAGGAACCTGACAAGAACAGTAGATCCTCTTCAGTCCAATACACTGTACTTGCTAGGAACAGACAACAGTGCTACTTGTCTTGTGTATGGCAATGGCAGCGCAATAGTGGCTTTCCTTACCAGAAAACAACTCTTGCTCGTAGGACCAGAAAGTGCATGTGATTCCACTCCATTTAGGACTGGGAAACAAACGCTAGCTCGCGTTATAAGAAACACACTCTGCTTTTGAGAAAAGAACACTCTTCTACTCTACTGTCTTTCCTATGGGGTCTGAACAGTGAGCTTGCTCAGAACAAATGAACTGTGCTTCCTACACACACGGCCATGTCTAGTTCAATTCTGCTTAGGAACCTGACAAGAACAGTAGATCCTCTTCAGTCCAATACACTGTACCTGCTGGGAACAGACGCCAGTGCTATTTTCCTGTGGATGGCAATGGCAGCGCAATAGAGACTCTTCTTACCATAAAACAACTCTTGCTCCTAGGACCAGAAACTGCATGTGATTCAACTCCATTTAGGACTGGGAAACAAATGCTAGCTCGCCTTAGAAGAAACACACTCTGCTTTAGAGAAAAGAGCACTCTTCTACTCTACTGTGTTTCCTATAGTGCCAGAACAGTGAGCTTGCTCAGAACAAAAGAACTGTGCTTCCTACACACGGGCCATATCTATTTCAACTCTGCTTAGGAAACTGACAAGAACTGTAGCTCCTATTCAGTCCAATATACTGTACTTGCTGGGAACAGACGGGAGTGCTATTTGCACTGTGTATGGCATTTGGAGCGCAATAGTGACTCTTCTTACCAGAAAACAACTCTTGCTCTTAGGACCAAAAACTGCCTGTGACTCAACTCCATTTAGGACTGGGAAACAAACGCGAGCTCACCTTACAAGAAATACACTCTGCTTTAGAGAAAAGAGCACTCTTCTTCTCTACTGTGTTTCCTATAGGGCCAGAACAGTGAGCTTGCTCAGAACATAAGAACTGTGCTTCCTACACACACGGGCCATATCTAGTTCAACTCTGCTTAGGAACCTGACAAGAACAGTAGATCCTCTTCAGTCCAATACACTGTACTTGCTGGGAACAGACGCGAGTGCTATTTGCACTGTGTATGGCAATGAGAGCACAATAGTGACTTTCCTTACCAGAACACAACTCTTGCTCATAGGACCACAAAATGCATGTTATTCAACGCCATTTAGGACTGGGAAACAAATGCTAGGTCGCCTTAAAAGAAACACACTCTGCTTTTGAGAAAAGAGCACTCTTCTACTCTACTGTGTTTCCTATTGGGTCCGAACAGTGAGCTTGCTGAGAACAAAAGAACTGTGCTTCCTACACACACGGGTCATATCTAGTTCAACTCTGGTTAGAAAACTGACAAGAAGACTATCTCCTCTTCTGTCCAATACACTGTACTTGCTGGGAACAGACGCGAGTGCTTTTTGCACTGTGTATGGCAATGGGAGCGCAATAGTGACTCTTCTTACCAGAAAACAACTCTTGCTCATAGGACCAGAAACTGCATGGGATTCAACTTCGTTTCTGACTGGGAAACAAACACTAGCTAGCCTTACAAGAAACACACTCTGCTTTTGAGAAAAGAGCACTCTTCTACTCTACTGTGTTTCCTATAAGGCCAGAAGAGTGAGCTTGCTTAAAACAAAAGAACTGTGCTTCCTACACACACGGGCCATATCTAGTTCAACTCTGCTTAGAAAACTGACAAGAACAGTAGCTCCTCTTCAGTCCAATACACTGTACTTGCTGGGAACAGACGCGAGTGCTATTTGCACTGTGTATGGCAAGGGACACAATAGTGACTGTTCTTACCAGAAAACAACTCTTGCTTGCAGGACCAGAAACTGCGTGGGATTCAACTCCGTTTCTGACTGGGAAACAAACACTAGCTAGCCTTACAAGAAACACACTCTGCTTTTGAGAAAAGAGCACTCTTCTACTCTATGGTGTTTCCTATAGGGCCAGAACAGTGAGCTTGCTCAGAACAAAAGAACTGTGCTTCCTACACACGGGCCATATCTAGTTCAACTCTGCTTAGGAAACTGACAAGAACAGTAGCTCCTATTCAGTCCAATACACTGTACTTGCTGGGAACAGACGGGAATGCTATTTGCACTGTGTATGGCATTGGGAGCTCAATAGTGACTCTTCTTACCAGAAAACAACTCTTGCTCGTAGAACCATAAACTGCATGGGATTCAACTCCATTTCTGACTGGGAAACAAACACTAGCTAGCCTTACAAGAAACACACTCTGCTTTTGAGAACGGAGCACTCTTCTACTCTACAGTGTTTCCTATACGTTCAGAGCAGTGAGCTTGCTTAGAACAAAAGAACTGTGCTTCCTACACACACGGGCCATATCTAGTTCAACTCTGCTTAGGAAACTGACAAGAACAGTAGATCCTCCTCAGTCCAATACACTGTACATGCTGGGAACAGACACCAGTGCTATTTGCCCTGTTTATGACAATGGGAGCATAATTGTGACTCTTCTTACCAGAAAACAACTCTTTCTCATAGGACCAGAAACTGCATGGGATTCAACTCCATTTATGACTGGGAAACGAATGCTAGCTCGCCTTACAAGAAACACACTCTGCTTTTGAGAAAAGAGCACTCTTCTACTCTACTGTGTTTCCTATGGTGTCCGAACAGTGAGCTTGCTCAGAACAAAAGAACTGTGCTTCCTACACACACGGGCCATATCTAGTTCAACTCTGCTTAGGAAACTGACAAGAACAGTATCTCCTCTTCAGTCCAATACACTGTACTTGCTGTGAGCAGACACGAGTGCTATTTGCACTGTTTATGGCAATGGGAGCACAATAGTGACTCTTCTTACCAGAAAACAACTCTTGCTCGTAGTACCAGAAACTGCATGTGATTCAAATCCATTTAGGACTGGGAAACAAACTCTAGCCCACCCTACAAGAAACACACTCTGCTTTTGAGAAAAGAGCACTCTTCTACTCTACTGTGTTTCCTATAGGGCCAGAACAGTGAGCTTGCTCCGAACAAAAGAACTGTGCTTCCTACACACACGGGCCATGTATAGTTCAACTCTGCTTAGGAAACTGACAAGAACAGTAGCTCCTCTTCAGTCCAATACACTGTACTTGCTGGGAACAGACGTGAGTGCTATTTGGACTGTGTATGGCAAGGGAACGCAATAGTGACTCTTCCTACCACAAAACAACTCTTGCTTGGAGGACCAGAAACTGCGGGGGATTCAACTCCGTTTCTGACTGGGAAACAAACACTAGCTAGCCTTACAAGAAACACACTCTGCTTTTGAGAAAAGAGCACTCTTCTACTCTACTGTGTTTACAATGGAGTCCGAACAGTGAGCTTGCTCAGAACAAAAGAACTGTGCTTACTACACACACGGGTCATATCTAGTTCAACTCTGCTTAGGAAACTGACAAGAACAGAAGCTCCTCTTCTTTGCAATACACTGTACTTGCTGTGAGAAGACGCGAGCGCTATTTGAACTGTGTGTGGGTAAGGGAGCACAATAGTGACTTTCCTTACCAGAAAACAACTCTTGCTCGTAGGAACAAAAACTGCATGTGATTCAACTCCATTTAGGACTGGGAAACAAACCCTAGCTCGCCTTACTAGAAACACACTCTGATTTGAGAAAAGAGCACGCTTCTACTCTACTGTGTTTCCTATAGAGCCAGAAGAGTGAGCTTGCTCAGAACAAAAGAACTGTGCTTCCTACACACACGGGCCATTTCTAGTTCAACTCTGCTTTGGAAACTGACAAGAACAGTAGATCCTCTTCAGTCCAATACATTGTACATGCTGGGAACAAACGACAGTGCTATTTGCGCTGTGTATGACAATGGGAGCATAATAGTGACTCTTCTTACCAGAAAACAACTCTTGCTCGTAGGACCAGAAACTGCATGGGATTCATCTCCATTTTGGACTGGGAAACAAATGCTAGCTTGCCTTACAAGAAACACACTCTGCTTTTGAGAAAAGAGCACTCTTCTACTCTACTGTTTTTCCTATGGGGTCCGAACAGTGAGCTTGCTCAGAACAAAAGAACTGTGCTTCCTACACACACGGGCCATATCTAGTTCAACTCTGCTTAGGAAACTGACAAGAACAGTATCTCCTCTTCTGTCCAATACACTGTACTTGCTGGGAACAGACGCGAGTGCTATTTGCACTGTGTATGGCAAACGGAGCACAATAGTGACTTTCCTTACTAGAAAACAACTCTTGCTCCTAGTACCAGAAACTGCATGTGATTCAAATCCATTTAGGACTGGGAAACAAACTCTAGCTCACCCTACAAGAAACACACTCTGCTTTTGAGAAAAGAGCACTCTTCTACTCTACTGTGTTTCCTATAAGGCCAGAACAGTGAGCTTGCTCAGAACAAAAGAACTGTGATTCCTACACACATGGGCCACTGTACTTGCTGGGAACAGACGCGAGTGCTATTTGCACTGTGTATGGCAAAGGGAGCGCAATAGTGACTTTCCTTACCAGAAAACAACTCTTGCTCGTAGTACCAGAAACTGCATGGGATTCAACTCCATTTAAGACTGGGAAACAAACGCTAGCTCGCCTGACAAGAAACATACTCTGCTTTAGAGAAAAGAGCACTCTTCTACTCTACTGTGTTTCCTATGGGGTCCAAACAGTGAGCTTGCTCAGAACAAAAGAACTGTGCTTCCTGCACACACGGATCATTTCTAGTACAACTCTGCTTAGGAAACTGACAAGAAAAGTAGCACCTATTCAGTCCAATACACTGTACTTGCTGGGAACAGATGAGAGTGCTATTTGCACTGTGAATGGCAAAGGGAGCACAACGTGACTTTCCTTACCAGAAAACAACTCTTGTTCGTAGGAGCAGAAAATGCATGTGATTCAACTCCATTTATGACTGGGAAACAAACTCTAGCTCGCCTTACAAGAAACACACTCTGCTTTAGAGAAAAGAGCACTCTTCTACTCTACTGTGTTTCCTATAGGGCCAGAACAGTGAGCTTGCTCAGAACATAAGAACTGTGCTTCCTACACACACGGGACTTATCTAGTTCAACTCTGCTTAGGAAACTGACAAGAACAGTAGCTCCTCTTCAGTCCGATAGACTGTACTTGCTGGGAACAGACACATGTGCTATTTGCACTGTGTCTGGCAATGGGAGCGCAATAGTGACTTTCCTACCACAAAACATTTCTTGCTCGTAGGACCACAAACTGCATGTGATTCAACGCCATTTAGGACTGGGAAACAAACGCTAGATCGCCTTACAAGAAACACACTCTGCTTTTGAGAAAAGAGCACTCTTCTACTCTACTGTGTTTCCTATGGGGTCCAAACAGAGAGCTTGCTCAGAACAAATAACTGTGCTTCCTACACAAGGGCCATATCTAGTTCAATTCTGCTTAGGAACCTGACAAGAACAGTAGATCCTCTTCAGTCCAATACACTGTACTTGCTGGGAACAGACGCCAGTGCTATTTGTCCTGTGTATGGCAATGGGAGCGCAATAGTGACTTTCCTTACCAGAAAACAACTCTTGTTTGTAGGACCAGAAACTGCATGTGATTCAACGCCATTTAGGACTAGGAAAAAAATGATAGCTCGCCTTACAAGAAACACACTCTGCTTTTGAGAAAAGAGCACTCTTCTACTCTACTGTGTTTCCTATAGGGCCAGAACAGTGAGCTTGCTCAGAACATAAGAACTGTGTTTCCTACACACATGGGCCATTTCTAGTTCAACTCTGCTTAGGAAACTGACAAGAACAGTAGCTCCTCTTACTTCCGATACACTGTACTTGCTGGGAAAGGACGCGAGTGCTATTTGCACTGTGTATGGCAATGGGAGTGCAATAATGACTTTCCTTACCAGAAAACAACTCTTGCTCGTAGGACCAGAGTGCATTTGATTCAACTCCATTTATGACTGGGAAACAAATGCTAGCTCGCCTTACAAGAAACACACTCTGCATTTGAGAAAAGAGCACTCTTCTACTCTACTGTGTTTCCTATAGGGCCAGAACAGTGAGCTTGCTCAGAACAAATGAACTGTGCTTCCTAGACACGCGGGCCATATCTAGTTCAACTCTGCTTAGGAAACTGAGAAGAACAGTAGCTCCTCTTCAGTCCAATACACTGTACTTGCTGGGAACAGACGGGAGTGCTATTTGCACTGTGTATGGCAATAGGAGTGCAATAGTGACTTTCCTTACCAGAAAACAACTCTTGCTCTTAGGACCACAAACTGCATGTTATTCAACGCCATTTAGGACTGGAAAACAAACGCTAGCTCGCCTTACAAGAAACACACTTTGCTTTAGAGAAAAGAGCACTCTTCTACTCTACTGTGTTTCCTATGGGGTCCAAACAGTGAGCTTGCTCAGAACAAAAGAACTGTGCTTCCTACACACACGGACCATATGTAGTTCAACTCTGCTTAGGAAACTGACAAGAACAGTAGCACCTATTCAGTCCAATACACTGTACTTGTTGGGAAAAGACGCGAGTGCTATTTGCCCTGTGTATGGCAATGGGAGCGCGATAGTGACTTTCCTTACCAGAAAACAACTCTTGTTCGTAGGACCAGAAGCTGCATGTGATTCAACGCCATTTAGGACTAGGAAAGAAATGCTAGCTCGCCTTACAAGAAACACACTCTGCTTTTGAGAAAAGTGCACTCTTCTACTCTACTGTGTTTCCTATAGGGCCAGAACAGTGAGCTTGCTCAGAACATAAGAACTGTGTTTCCTACACACACGGGCCATTTCTAGTTCAACTCTGCTTAGGAAACTGACAAGAACAGTAGCTCCTCTTACTTCCGATATACTGTACTTGCTGGGAACAGACGCGAGGGCTATTTGCACTGTGTATGGCAATGGGAGTGCAATAGTGACTTTCCTTACCAGAAAACAACTCGTGCTCGTAGGACCAGAGTGCATTTGATTCAACTCCATTTAGGACTGGGAAACAAATGCTAGCTCGCCTTACAAGAAACACACTCTGCATTTGAGAAAAGAGCACTCTTCTACTCTACTGTGTTTCCTATAGGGCCAGAACAGTGAGCTTGCTCAGAACAAATGAACTGTGCTTCCTAGACACGCGGGCCATATCTAGTTCAACTCTGCTTAGGAAACTGAGAGGAACAGTAGCTCCTCTTCAGTCCAATACACTGTACTTGCTGGGAACAGACGGGAGTGCTATTTGCACTGTGTATGGCAATAGGAGTGCAATAGTGACTTTCCTTACCAGAAAACAAATCTTGCTCGTAGGACCACAAACTGCTTGTTATTCAACGCCATTTAGGACTGGGAAACAAATGCTAGCTCGCCTTAAAAGAAACACACTCTGCTTTTAAGAAAAGAGCACTCTTCTACTCTACTGTGTTTCCTATGGGGTCCAACAGTGAGCTTGCTCAGAACAAAAGAACTGTGCTTCCTACACACATGGACCATATCTAGTTCAACTCTGCTTAGGAAACTGACAAGAACAGTAGCTTCTATTCAGTCCAATACACTGTACATGCTGGGAACAGACGCGAGTGCTATTTGCACTGTATATGGCATTTGGAGAACAATAGTGACTCTTCTTACCAGAAAAAAACTCTTGCTTGTAGGACCAAAAACTGCATGTGATTCAACTCCATTTAGGACTAGGAAACAAATGCTAGCTTGCCTTACAAGAAACACACTCTGCTTTAGAGAAAAGAGCACTCATCTACGCTACTGTGTTTCCTATAGGGCCAGAACAGTAGCTTGCTCAGAACATAAGAACTGTGCTTCCTACACACACGGGCCATATCTAGTTCAACTCTGCTTAGGAAACTGACAAGAACAGTAGCTCCTCTTCAGTCCGATACAGTGTAATTGCTGGGAACAGACGCGAGTGCTATTTGCACTGTGTATGGCAATGGGAGCACAATAGTGACTTTCCTTACCAGAAAACAACTCTTGCTCGTAGGACCAGAAACTGCATGTGATTCAACTCCATTTAGGACTGGGAAAAAAACGCTAGCTCGCCTTACAAGAAACACACTCTGCTTTAGAGAAAAGAGCACTCTTCTACTCAACTGTGTTTCCTGTGGGGTCCGAACAGTGAGCTTGCTCAGAACAAAAGAACTGTGCTTCCTACACAAGGGCCATATCTAGTTCAATTCTGCTTAGGAACCTGACAAGAACAGTAGATCCTCTTCAGTCCAATACACTTTACATGCTGGAAACAGACGCCAGTGCTTTTTGTCCTGTGTATGGCAATGGCAGCGCAATAGTGACTATTCTTACCATAAAACAACTCTTGCACGAAGGACCAGAAACTGCATGTGATTCCACTCCATTTAGGACTGGGACACAAACGCTAGGTCGCCTTACAAGAAACACACTCTGCTTTAGAGAAAAGAGCACTCTTCTACTCTACTGTGTTTCCTATGGGGTCCAAACAGTGAGCTTGCTCAGAACAAAAGACTGTGCTTCCTACACACAAGGACCATAGGTAGTTCAACTCTGCTTAGGAAACTGACAAGAACTGTAGCTCCTATTCAGTCCAATACACTGTACTTGCTGGGAACAGACGTGAGAGCTCTTTGCAATGTGTATGGCAATGGGAGCACCATAGTGACTCTTCTTACCAGAAAACAACTCTTGCTTGTAGGACAAAAAACTTCATGTGACTCAACTCCATTTAGGACAGAGAAACAAACTCTAGCTCGCCTTACAAGAAACACTCTGCTTTTGAGAAAAGAGCACTCTTCTACTCTACTGTGTTTCCTATAGGGCCAGAACAGTGAGGTTGCTCAGAACAAATGAACTGTGCTTCCTAGACACACGGGCCATATCTAGTTCAACTCTGCTTAAAAAACTGATAAGAACAGTAGCTCCTCTTCAGTCCAGTACACTGTACTTGCTGGGAACAGACGCATGTGCTATTTGCACTGTGTATGGCATTGAGAGCACAATAGTGACTTTCTTTACCAGAAAACAACTCTTGCTCGTAGGACCACAAACAGCATGTGATTCAACGCCATTTAGGACTGGGAAACAAATGCTAGCTCGCCTTACAAGAAACACACTCTGCTTTTGAGAAAAGAGCATTCATCTACTCTTCTGTGTTTCCTATGGGGTCCGAACAGTGAGCTTGCTCAGAACAAAAGAACTGTGCTTCTTACACACACGGCCATATTTAGTTCAATTCTGCTTAGGAACCTGACAAGAACAGTAGATCCTCTTCAGTCCAATACACTGTACTTGCTGGGAACAGACGCCAGTGTTATTTGTCCTGTGTATGGCAATGGCAGCACAATAGTGACTCTTCTTACCAGAAAACAACTCTTGCTCGTAGTACCAGGAACTGCATGGGATTCAACTCCATTTAGGACTGTGAAACAAACGCTAGCTCGCCTTACAAGAAACACACTCTGCTTTAGAGAAAAGAGCACTCTTCTACTCTACATTGTTTCCTAAGGGGTCCAAACAGTGATCTTGCAAAGAACAAAAGAACTGTGCTTCCTACATACACGGATCATATCTAGTTCAACTCTGCTTAGGAAACTGACAAGAACAGTAGCACCTATTCAGTCCAATACACTGTACTTGCTGGGAAGAGAGGCGAGTGCTATTTGCACTGTGTTTGGCAATGGGAGCACAATGTGACTTTCCTTACCAGAAAACAATTCTTGTTCCTAGGACCTGAAACTGCATGTGTTTCAACTCCATTTAGGACTGGGAAACATACGCTAGCTCGCCTTACAAGAAACACACACTGCTTTTGAGAAAAGAGCACTCTTCTACTCTACTGTGATTCCTATAGGGTCCGAACAGTGAGCTTGCTCAGAACAAAAGAACTGTGCTTCCTACACACACGGCCATATCTAGTTCAATTCTGCTTAGGAACCTGACAAGAACATTAGATCCTCTTCAGTCCAATACAATATACTTGCTGGGAACAGACGCCAGTGCTATTTTTCCTGTGTATGGCAATGGCAGCAAAATAGTGACTCTTCTTACCATAAAACAACTCTTGCTCGTAGGACCAGAAACTGCATGTGATTCAACTCCATTTAGGACTGGGAAACAAACGCTAGCTCGCCTTACAAGAAACATACTCTGCTTTTGAGAAAAGAGCACTCTTCTACTCTACTGTGTTTCATATGGGGTCCAAACAGTGAGCTTGCTCAGAACAAAAGAACTGTGCTTCCTACACACACGGACCATATCTAGTTCAACTCTGCTTAGTAAACTGACAAGAACAGTAGCTCCTATTCAGTCCAATACACTGTACTTACTGGGAAAAGTCGCGAGTGCTATTTGCCTTGTGTAGGGCAATGGGAGCGCAATAGTGACTTTTCTTACCAGAAAACAACTCTTGTTCATAGGACCAGAAACTGCATGTGATTCCACTCCATTTAAAACTAGGAAACAAACGCTAGCTCGCCTTACAAAAACACACTCTGCTTTTGAGAACAGAGCACTCTTCTACTCTACTGTGTTTCCTATAGGGCCAGAACAGTGGACTTGCTCAGAAAATAAAAACTGTGCTTCCTACACACACGGGCCATATCTAGTTCAACTCTGCTTAGGAAACTGACAAGAACAGTAGCTCCTCTTCAGTCCGATACACTGTACTTGCTGGGAACAGACGCATGGGCTATTTGCACTGTTTATGGCAATGGGAGCGCAATAGTGACTTTCCTTACGAGAAAACAACTCTGCTCTTAGTACCAGAAACTGCATGTGATTCAACTCCATTTAGGACTGGGAAACAAACGCTAGCTCGCCTTCCAAGAAACACACTCTGCTTTAGAGAAAAGAGTACTCTTCTACTCTACTGTGTTTCCTATGGTGTCCGAACAGTGAGCTTGCTCAGAACAAAAAAAACTGTTCTTCCTACACACACGGCCATATCTATTTCAAGTCTGCTTAAGAACCTGACAAGAACAGTAGATCCTCTTCAGTCCAATACACTGTACTTGCTGCGCACAGACGCCAGTGCTATTTGTCCTGTGTATGGCAATGGCAGCGCAATAGTGACTCTTCTTACCAGAAAACAACTCTTACTCGTATTACCAGAAACTGCATGGGATTCAACTCAACTTAGGACTGGGAAACAAACGCTAGTTCGCCTTACAAGAAACACACTCTGCTTTTGAAAAAAGAACACTCTTCTACTCCACTGTGTTTCCTATGGGGTACAAACAGTGAGCTTGCTCAGAACAAAAGAACTGTGCTTCCTAAACACATGGACCATATCTAGTTCAACTCTGCTTAGGAAACTGACAAGAACAGTAGCTCCTATTCAGTCCAATACACTGTACTTGCTGGGAACAGACGGGAGTGCTATTTGCACTGCATAAGGCATTTGGAGCGCAATAGTGAATCTTCTTACCAGAAAACAACTCTTGCTCATAGGACCAAAAACTGCATGTGACTCAACTCCATTTAGGACTGGGAAAAAAATGCTAGCTCGCCTTACAAGAAACACACTCTGCTTTAGAGAAAAGAGCACTCTTCTACTCTACTGTGTTTCATATGGGGTCCAAACAGTGAGCTTGCTCAGAACAAAAGAACTGTGCTTCCTACACACATGGACCATATCTAGTTCAACTCTGCTTAGGAAACTGACAAGAACAGTAGCTCCTATTCAGTCCAATACACTGTACTTGCTGGGAAAAGTCGGGAGTGCTATTTGCCTTGTGTAGGGCAATGGGAGCGCAATAGTGACTTTCCTTACCAGAAAACAACTCTTGTTCATAGGACGAAAAACTGCATGTGATTCCACTCCATTTAAAACTAGGAAACAAACGCTAGCTCGCCTTACAAAAATACACTCTGCTTTTCAGAAAAGAGCACTCTTCTACTCTACTGTGTTTCCTATAGGGCCAGAACCGTGAGCTTGCTCAGAACAAATGAACTGTGCTTCCTAGACACGCGGGCCATATCTAGTTCAACTCTGCTTAGGAAACTGAGAGGAACAGTAGCTCCTCTTCAGTCCAATACACTGTACTTGCTGGGAACAGACGGGAGTGCTATTTGCACTGTGTATGGCAATAGGAGTGCAATAGTGACTTTCCTTACCAGAAAACAAATCTTGCTCGTAGGACCACAAACTGCTTGTTATTCAACGCCATTTAGGACTGGGAAACAAATGCTAGCTCGCCTTAAAAGAAACACACTCTGCTTTTAAGAAAAGAGCACTCTTCTACTCTACTGTGTTTCCTATGGGGTCCAACAGTGAGCTTGCTCAGAACAAAAGAACTGTGCTTCCTACACACATGGACCATATCTAGTTCAACTCTGCTTAGGAAACTGACAAGAACAGTAGCTTCTATTCAGTCCAATACACTGTACATGCTGGGAACAGACGCGAGTGCTATTTGCACTGTATATGGCATTTGGAGAACAATAGTGACTCTTCTTACCAGAAAAAAACTCTTGCTTGTAGGACCAAAAACTGCATGTGATTCAACTCCATTTAGGACTAGGAAACAAATGCTAGCTTGCCTTACAAGAAACACACTCTGCTTTAGAGAAAAGAGCACTCATCTACGCTACTGTGTTTCCTATAGGGCCAGAACAGTAGCTTGCTCAGAACATAAGAACTGTGCTTCCTACACACACGGGCCATATCTAGTTCAACTCTGCTTAGGAAACTGACAAGAACAGTAGCTCCTCTTCAGTCCGATACAGTGTAATTGCTGGGAACAGACGCGAGTGCTATTTGCACTGTGTATGGCAATGGGAGCACAATAGTGACTTTCCTTACCAGAAAACAACTCTTGCTCGTAGGACCAGAAACTGCATGTGATTCAACTCCATTTAGGACTGGGAAAAAAACGCTAGCTCGCCTTACAAGAAACACACTCTGCTTTAGAGAAAAGAGCACTCTTCTACTCAACTGTGTTTCCTGTGGGGTCCGAACAGTGAGCTTGCTCAGAACAAAAGAACTGTGCTTCCTACACAAGGGCCATATCTAGTTCAATTCTGCTTAGGAACCTGACAAGAACAGTAGATCCTCTTCAGTCCAATACACTTTACATGCTGGAAACAGACGCCAGTGCTTTTTGTCCTGTGTATGGCAATGGCAGCGCAATAGTGACTATTCTTACCATAAAACAACTCTTGCACGAAGGACCAGAAACTGCATGTGATTCCACTCCATTTAGGACTGGGACACAAACGCTAGGTCGCCTTACAAGAAACACACTCTGCTTTAGAGAAAAGAGCACTCTTCTACTCTACTGTGTTTCCTATGGGGTCCAAACAGTGAGCTTGCTCAGAACAAAAGACTGTGCTTCCTACACACAAGGACCATAGGTAGTTCAACTCTGCTTAGGAAACTGACAAGAACTGTAGCTCCTATTCAGTCCAATACACTGTACTTGCTGGGAACAGACGTGAGAGCTCTTTGCAATGTGTATGGCAATGGGAGCACCATAGTGACTCTTCTTACCAGAAAACAACTCTTGCTTGTAGGACAAAAAACTTCATGTGACTCAACTCCATTTAGGACAGAGAAACAAACTCTAGCTCGCCTTACAAGAAACACTCTGCTTTTGAGAAAAGAGCACTCTTCTACTCTACTGTGTTTCCTATAGGGCCAGAACAGTGAGGTTGCTCAGAACAAATGAACTGTGCTTCCTAGACACACGGGCCATATCTAGTTCAACTCTGCTTAAAAAACTGATAAGAACAGTAGCTCCTCTTCAGTCCAGTACACTGTACTTGCTGGGAACAGACGCATGTGCTATTTGCACTGTGTATGGCATTGAGAGCACAATAGTGACTTTCTTTACCAGAAAACAACTCTTGCTCGTAGGACCACAAACAGCATGTGATTCAACGCCATTTAGGACTGGGAAACAAATGCTAGCTCGCCTTACAAGAAACACACTCTGCTTTTGAGAAAAGAGCATTCATCTACTCTTCTGTGTTTCCTATGGGGTCCGAACAGTGAGCTTGCTCAGAACAAAAGAACTGTGCTTCTTACACACACGGCCATATTTAGTTCAATTCTGCTTAGGAACCTGACAAGAACAGTAGATCCTCTTCAGTCCAATACACTGTACTTGCTGGGAACAGACGCCAGTGTTATTTGTCCTGTGTATGGCAATGGCAGCACAATAGTGACTCTTCTTACCAGAAAACAACTCTTGCTCGTAGTACCAGGAACTGCATGGGATTCAACTCCATTTAGGACTGTGAAACAAACGCTAGCTCGCCTTACAAGAAACACACTCTGCTTTAGAGAAAAGAGCACTCTTCTACTCTACATTGTTTCCTAAGGGGTCCAAACAGTGATCTTGCAAAGAACAAAAGAACTGTGCTTCCTACATACACGGATCATATCTAGTTCAACTCTGCTTAGGAAACTGACAAGAACAATAGCACCTATTCAGTCCAATACACTGTACTTGCTGGGAAGAGAGGCGAGTGCTATTTGCACTGTGTTTGGCAATGGGAGCACAATGTGACTTTCCTTACCAGAAAACAATTCTTGTTCCTAGGACCTGAAACTGCATGTGTTTCAACTCCATTTAGGACTGGGAAACATACGCTAGCTCGCCTTACAAGAAACACACACTGCTTTTGAGAAAAGAGCACTCTTCTACTCTACTGTGATTCCTATAGGGTCCGAACAGTGAGCTTGCTCAGAACAAAAGAACTGTGCTTCCTACACACACGGCCATATCTAGTTCAATTCTGCTTAGGAACCTGACAAGAACATTAGATCCTCTTCAGTCCAATACAATATACTTGCTGGGAACAGACGCCAGTGCTATTTTTCCTGTGTATGGCAATGGCAGCAAAATAGTGACTCTTCTTACCATAAAACAACTCTTGCTCGTAGGACCAGAAACTGCATGTGATTCAACTCCATTTAGGACTGGGAAACAAACGCTAGCTCGCCTTACAAGAAACATACTCTGATTTTGAGAAAAGAGCACTCTTCTACTCTACTGTGTTTCATATGGGGTCCAAACAGTGAGCTTGCTCAGAACAAAAGAACTGTGCTTCCTACACACACGGACCATATCTAGTTCAACTCTGCTTAGTAAACTGACAAGAACAGTAGCTCCTATTCAGTCCAATACACTGTACTTACTGGGAAAAGTCGCGAGTGCTATTTGCCTTGTGTAGGGCAATGGGAGCGCAATAGTGACTTTTCTTACCAGAAAACAACTCTTGTTCATAGGACCAGAAACTGCATGTGATTCCACTCCATTTAAAACTAGGAAACAAACGCTAGCTCGCCTTACAAAAACACACTCTGCTTTTGAGAACAGAGCACTCTTCTACTCTACTGTGTTTCCTATAGGGCCAGAACAGTGGACTTGCTCAGAAAATAAAAACTGTGCTTCCTACACACACGGGCCATATCTAGTTCAACTCTGCTTAGGAAACTGACAAGAACAGTAGCTCCTCTTCAGTCCGATACACTGTACTTGCTGGGAACAGACGCATGGGCTATTTGCACTGTTTATGGCAATGGGAGCGCAATAGTGACTTTCCTTACGAGAAAACAACTCTGCTCTTAGTACCAGAAACTGCATGTGATTCAACTCCATTTAGGACTGGGAAACAAACGCTAGCTCGCCTTCCAAGAAACACACTCTGCTTTAGAGAAAAGAGTACTCTTCTACTCTACTGTGTTTCCTATGGTGTCCGAACAGTGAGCTTGCTCAGAACAAAAAAAACTGTTCTTCCTACACACACGGCCATATCTATTTCAAGTCTGCTTAAGAACCTGACAAGAACAGTAGATCCTCTTCAGTCCAATACACTGTACTTGCTGCGCACAGACGCCAGTGCTATTTGTCCTGTGTATGGCAATGGCAGCGCAATAGTGACTCTTCTTACCAGAAAACAACTCTTACTCGTATTACCAGAAACTGCATGGGATTCAACTCAACTTAGGACTGGGAAACAAACGCTAGTTCGCCTTACAAGAAACACACTCTGCTTTTGAAAAAAGAACACTCTTCTACTCCACTGTGTTTCCTATGGGGTACAAACAGTGAGCTTGCTCAGAACAAAAGAACTGTGCTTCCTAAACACATGGACCATATCTAGTTCAACTCTGCTTAGGAAACTGACAAGAACAGTAGCTCCTATTCAGTCCAATACACTGTACTTGCTGGGAACAGACGGGAGTGCTATTTGCACTGCATAAGGCATTTGGAGCGCAATAGTGAATCTTCTTACCAGAAAACAACTCTTGCTCATAGGACCAAAAACTGCATGTGACTCAACTCCATTTAGGACTGGGAAAAAAATGCTAGCTCGCCTTACAAGAAACACACTCTGCTTTAGAGAAAAGAGCACTCTTCTACTCTACTGTGTTTCATATGGGGTCCAAACAGTGAGCTTGCTCAGAACAAAAGAACTGTGCTTCCTACACACATGGACCATATCTAGTTCAACTCTGCTTAGGAAACTGACAAGAACAGTAGCTCCTATTCAGTCCAATACACTGTACTTGCTGGGAAAAGTCGGGAGTGCTATTTGCCTTGTGTAGGGCAATGGGAGCGCAATAGTGACTTTCCTTACCAGAAAACAACTCTTGTTCATAGGACGAAAAACTGCATGTGATTCCACTCCATTTAAAACTAGGAAACAAACGCTAGCTCGCCTTACAAAAATACACTCTGCTTTTCAGAAAAGAGCACTCTTCTACTCTACTGTGTTTCCTATAGGGCCAGAACCGTGAGCTTGCTCAGAACATAAGAACTGTGCTTCCTACACACACGGGCCATATCTAGTTCAACTCTGCTTAGGAAACTGACAAGAACAGTAGCTCCTCTTCAGTCCGATACACTGTACTTGCTGGGAACAGACACGAGAGCTATTTGCACTGTGTATGGCAAGGGGAGCGCAATAGTGACTTTCCTTACCAGAAAACAACTCTTGCTCGTGGGACCAGAAACTGCATGTGATTCAACTCCATTTAGGACTGCGAAACAAACGCTAGCTCGCCTTACAAGAAACATACTCTGCTTTTGAGAAAAGAGCACTCTTCTACTCTACTGTGTTTCCTATGGGGTCCAAACAGTGAGCTTGCTCAGAACAAAAGAACTGTGCTTCCTACACACAGGGACCATATGTAGTTCAACTCTGCTTAGTAAACTGACAAGAACAGTAGCTCCTATTGAGTCCAATACACTGTACTTGCTGGGAAAAGTCGCGAGTGCTATTTGCCTTGTGTAGGGCAATGGGAGCGCAATAGTGACTTTCCTTACCAGAAAACAACTCTTGTTCATACGACCAGAAACTGCATGTGATTCCACTCCATTTAAAACTAGGAAACAAACGCTAGCTCGCCTTACAAAAACACACCCTGCTTTTGAGAAAAGAGCACTCTTCTAATCTACTGTGTTTCCTATAGGGCCAGAACAGTGGACTTGCTCAGAACATAAGAACTGTGCTTCCTACACACACGGGCCATATCTAGTTCAACTCTGCTTAGGAAACTGAGAAGAACAGTAGCTCCTCTTCAGTCCCATACACTGTACTTGCTGGGAACAGACGCATGGGCTATTTGCACTGTCTATGGCAATGGGAGCGCAATAGTGACTTTCCTTACGAGAAAACATCTCTTGCTCTTAGTACCAGAAACTGCATGTGATTCAACTCCATTTAGGACTGGAAAACAAACGCTAGCTCGCCTTCCAAGAAACACACTCTGCTTTAGAGAAAAGAGCACTCTTCTACTCTAGTGTGTTTCCTATGGTGTCCGAACAGTGAGCTTGCTCAGAACAAAAAAAACTGTTCTCCTACACACACGGCCATATCTATTTCAAGTCTGCTTAAGAACCTGACAAGAACAGTAGATCCTCTTCAGTCCAATACACTGTACTTGCTGCGCACAGACGCCAGTGCTATTTTGCCCTTTGTATGGCAATGGCAGCGCAATAGTGACTCTTCGTACCAGAAAACAAGTCTTGCTCGTAGTACCAGAAACTGCATGGGATTCAACTCCACTTAGGACTGGGAAACAAACGCTAGTTCGCCTTACAAGAAACACACTCTGCTTTTGAAAAAATAGCACTCTTCTACTCCACTGTGTTTCCTATGGGGTACAAACAGTGAGCTTGCTCAGAACAAAAGAACTGTGCTTCCTATACACATGGACCATATCTAGTTCAACTCTTCTTAGGAAACTGACAAGAACAGTAGCTCCTATTGAGTCCAATACACTGTACTTGCTGGGAACAGACGGGAGTGCTATTGCACTGTATAAGGCATTTGGAGCGCAATAGTGACTCTTCTTACCAGAAAACAACTCTTGCTGGTAGGACCAAAAACTGCATGTGACTCAACTCCATTTAGGACTGGGAAACAAATGCTAGCTCACCTTACAAGAAACACACTCTGCTTTAGAGAAAAGAGCACTCTTCTACTCTACTGTGTTTCCTATAGGGCCAAAACAGTGAGCTTGCTCAGAACATAAGAACTGTGCCTCCTACACACACGGACCATATCTAGTTCAACTCTGCTTAGGACACTGACAAGAACAGTAGCTCCTCTTCAGTCCAATACACTGTATTTGCTGGGAACAGACGCATGGGCTATTTGCACTGTGTATGGCAATGGGAGCGCAATAGTGACTTTCCTTACCAGAAAACAACTCTTGCTCGTAGGACCAGAAACTGCATGTGATTCCACACCATTTAGGACTGGGAAACAAATGCTAGCTCACCTTACAAGAAACACACTCTGCTTTAGAGAAAAGAGCACTCTTCTACTCTACTGTGTTTCCTATGGGGTCCAAACAGTGAGCTCGCTCAGAAAAAAAGAACTGTGCTTCCTACACACACGGACCATATCTAGTTCAACTCTGCTTAGTAAACTGACAAGAACAGTAGCTCCTATTCAGTCCAATACACTGTACTTGCTGGGAAAATTCACGAGTGCTATTTGCCTTGTGTAGGGCAATGGTAGCGCAATAGTGACTTTCCTTACCAGAAAACAACTCTTGTTCCTAGGACCAGAAACTGCATGTGAATCCACTCCATTTAAAACTAGGAAACAAACTCTAGCTCGCCTTACAAAAACACACTCTGCTTTTGAGAAAAGAGCACTCTTCTACTCTACTGTGTTTCCTATAGGGCCAGAACAGTGGACTTGCTCAGAACATAAGAACTGTGTTTCCTACACACGGGCCATATCTAGTTCAACTCTGCTTAGGAAACTGACAGGAACAGTAGCTCCTCTTCAGTCTGATACACTGTACTTGCTTTGAACAGACGCGAGAGCTATTTGCACTGTGTATGGCAAGGGGAACGCAATAGTGACTTTCCTTACCAGAAAACATCCATTGCTCGTAGGACCAGAAACTGCATGTGATTCAACTCCATTTAGGACTGGGAAACAAACGCTAACTCGCCTTACAAGAAACACACTCTGCTTTTGAGAAAAGAGTACTCTTCTACTCTACTGTGTTTCCTATCGGGTCCGAACAGTGAACTTGCTCAGAACAAAAGAACTGTGCTTCCTACACACATGGCCATATCTAGTTCAATTCGTCTTAGGAAACTGACAAGAACAGTAGATCCTCTTCAGTCCAATACACTGTACTTGCTGGGAACAGACGCCAGTGCTATTTGTCCTGTGTATGGCAATGGCAGCGCAATAGTGACTCTTCTTACCATAAAACAACTCTTGCTCGTAGGACCAGAAACTGCATGTGATTCACCTCCATTTAGGACTGGGAAACAAACACTAGCTCGCCTTACAAGAAACACACTCTGCTTTAGAGAAAAGAGCACTCTTCTACTCTACTGTGGTTCCTATGGAGTCCAAACAGTGAGCTTGCGCAGAACAAAAAACTGTGCTTCCTACACACGGACCATATGTAGTTCAACTCTGCTTAGGAAACTGACAAGAACAGTAGCTCCTCTTCAGTCTGATACACAGTACTTGCTGGGAACAGACGTGAGTGCTATTTGCACTGTGTATGGCAATTCGAACACAATAGTGACTTGTGTTACCAGAAAACAACTCTTGCTCTTAAGACAAAAAACTGCATGTGACTCAACTCCATTTAGGACTGGGAAACAATCTCTAGCTCGCGTTACAAGAAACACACTCTGCTTTTGAGAAAAGAGCACTCTTCTACTCTACTGTGTTTCCTGTAGGGCCAGAACAGTGAGCTTGCTCAGAACAAAAGAACTGTGCTTCCTACACACGGCCATATCTAGTACAATTCTGATTAGGAACTTGACAAGAACAGTAGATCCTCTTCAGTCCAATACACTGTAATTGCTGGGAACAGACGCCAGTGCTATTTGTCTTGTGTATGGCAATGGCAGTGCAATAGTGACTATTCTTACCATAAAAAAACTCTTGCTTGTAGGACCAGAAACTGCATGTGATTCAACTCCATTTAGGACTGGGAAACAAACACTAGCTCGCCTTACAAGAAACACACTCTGCTTTAGAGAAAACAGCACTCTTCTGCTCTACTTTGTTTCCTATGGGGTCCAAACAGTGAGCTTGCTCAGAACAAAAAACTGTGCTTCCTACACACATGGACCATATCTAGTTCAACTCTGCTTAGGAAACTGACAAGAACAGTAGCTCCTCTCAGTCCGATACACTGTAATTGCTGGGAACAGAGGCGAGTGCTATTTGCACTGTGTATGGCAATGGGAGCGCAATAGTGACTTTCCATACCAGAAAACAACTCTTGCTCGTAGGACCAGAAACTGCATGTGATTCAACTCCATTTAGGATGGGGAAACAAATGCTAACTCGCCTTACATGAAACACACTCTGCTTTTGAGAAAAGAGCACTCTTCTACTCTACTGTGTTTCCTATGGGGTCCGAACAGTGAGCTTGCTCAGAACAAAGGAACTGTGATTCCTACACACATGGGCCATATCTGGTTCAACTCTGCTTAGGAAACTGACAAGAACAGTAGCTCCTCTTCAGTCCAATACACTGTACTTGCGGGGAACAGCATCGAGTGCTATTTGCACTGTGTATGGCTATTGGAGCACAATAGTTACTCGTCTTACCAGAAAACAACTCTTGCTGGTAGGACAAAAAACTGCATGGGACTCAACTACATTTAGGACTGGGAAACAAACGCTAGCTCGCCTTACAAGAAACACACTCTGCTTTTGAGAAAAGAGCACTCTTCTACTCTACTGTGTTTCCTATGGGTTCCGAACAGTGAGCTTGCTCAGAACAAAAAAACTGTGCTTTCTACACCCGGCCATATCTAGTTCAAGTCTGCTTAGGAACCTGACAAGAACAGTAGATCCTCTTCAGTCCAATACACTGTACTTGCTGGGAAAAGACGCCAGTGTTATTTTTCCTGTGTATGGCCATGGCAGCGCAATAGTGATACTTCTTACCAGAAAACAACTCTTGCTTGTAGGACCAGAAACTGCATGTGATTCAACTCCATTTAGGACTGGGAAACAA
Source organism: Peromyscus eremicus (assembly GCF_949786415.1). NCBI lineage: Eukaryota > Metazoa > Chordata > Mammalia > Rodentia > Cricetidae > Peromyscus > Peromyscus eremicus. The sequence goes on along the minus strand of NW_026735759.1, from coordinate 55,817 downwards.
ATGCTAGCTCGCCTTACAAGAAACACCCTCTGCTTTTGAGAAAAGAGCACTCTTCTACTCTACTGTGTTTCCTATGGGGTCCAAACAGTGAGCTTGCTCAGAACAAAGGAACTGTGCTTCCTACACACGCGGGACATATCTCGTTCAACTCTGCTTAGGAAACTGACAAGAACAGTAGCTCCTCTTCAGTCCAATACACTGTACTTGCTGGGAACAGACGTGAGTGCTGTTTGCACTGTGTATGGCAATGGGAGCGCAATAGTGTCTTTCCTTACCAGAAAACAACTCTTGCTCGTAGGACCAGAAACTGCATGTGATTCAACTCCATTTAGGACTGGGAAACAAACGCTAGCTCGCCTTACAAGAAACACAATCTGCTTTTGAGAACAAAGCACTCTTCTACTCTACTGTGTTTCCTATAGGGCCAGAACAGTGAGCTTGCTCAGAACAAAAGAACTGTGCTTCCTACACACACGGCCATATCTAGTTCAATTCTGCTTAGGAAACTGACAAGAACAATATCTCCCATTCAGTCCAATACACTGTACTTGCTGGGAACAGACGCGAGTGCTATTTGTACTGTGTATGGCAATATGAGCACAATAGTGACTTTCCTTACCAGAAAACAACTCTAGCTCATAGGACCGGAAACTGCCTGTGATAGAACTCCATTTAGGACTAGGAAACAAACGCTAGCTGCCCTACAAGAAACACACTCTGCTTTTGAGAAAAGAGCACTCTTCTACTCTACTGTGTTTCCTATGAGGTCCAAACAGTGAGCTCGCTCAGAACAAAAAAACTTGCTTCCTACACACACCGCCATACCTAATTCAATTCTGCTTAGGAACCTGACAAGAACAGTTGATCCTCTTCAGTCCAATACACTGTACTGCTGGGAACAGACAACAGTGCTATTTGTCCTGTGTATGGCAATGGCAGCGCAATAGTGACTCTTCTTACCAGAAAACAACTCTTGCTCGTAGGACCAGAAACTGCATGGGATTCAACTCCATTTAAGACTGGGAAACAAACGCTAGCTCGCCTTACAAGAAACACACTCTATTTTGAGAAAAGAGCACTCTTCTACTCTACTGTGTTTCCTATGGGGTCCAAACAGTGAGCTTGCTCAGAACAAAACAACTGTGCTTCCTACACACACGGACAATATCTAGTTCAACTCTGCTTAGGAACCTGAGAAGAACAGTAGCTCCACTTCAGTCCAATACACTGTACTTGCTGGGAACAGACGCGAGTGCTATTTACACTGTGTATGGCAATTGGAGCACAATAGAGACTCATCTTACCAGAAAACAATTCTTGCTCGTAGTACAAAAAACTGCATGTGACTCAACTCCATTTAGGACTGGGAAACAAACTCTAGCTCGCCTTACAAGAAACACACTCTGCTTTTGAGATAAGAGCACTCTTCTACTCTACTGTGTTTCCTGTAGGGCCAGAACAGTGAGCTTGCTCAGAACAAAAGAACTGTGCTTCCTACACACACGGCCATATCTAGTTCAATTCTGCTTAGGAACCTGACAAGAACAGTAGATCCTCTTCAGTCCAATACACTGTACTTGCAGGGAACAGACGCCAGTGCTATTTGTCAAGTGTATGGCAATGTCAGTGCAATAGTGACTGTTCTTACCATAAAACAACTCTTGCTAGTAGGACAAGAAACTGCATGTGATTCAACTCCATTTAGGACTGGGAAACAAACGCTAGCTCGCCTTACAAGAAACACACTCTGCTTTAGAGAAAAGAGCACTCTTCTACTCTACTGTGTTTCCTATAGGGCCAGAACAGTGAGCTTGCTCAGAACAAAACAACTGTGCTTCCTACACACACGGGCCATATCTAGTTCAACTCTGCTTAGGAAACTGACAAGAACAGTAGCTCCTCTTCAGTCCAATACACTGTACTTGCTGGGAACAGACGCGAGTGCTATTTGCACTGTGTATGGCAATGGCAGCGCAATAGTGACTCTTCTTACCAGAAAACAATTCTTGCTCGTAGTACCAGAAACTGCATGGGATTCAACTAAACTTGGGACTGGGAAACAAACGCTAGTTCGCCTTACAAGAAACACACTCTGCTTTTGTAAAAAGAGCACTCTTCTACTCCACTGTGTTTCCTATGGGGTACAAACAGTGAGCTTGCTCAGAACAAAAGAACTGTGCTTCCTACACACATGGACCATATCTAGTTCAACTCTGCTTAGGAAACTGACACAAACAGTAGCTCCTATTCAGTCCAATACACTGTACTTGCTGGGAACAGAGGCGAGTGCTATTTGCACTGTGTATGGCAATGGGAGCGCAATAGTGATTTCCTTACCAGAATTCAACTCTTGCTCGTAGGACCAAAAAATGCATGTGACTCAACTCCATTTAGGACTGGAAAACAAATGCTAGCTCGCCTTACAAGAAACACACTCTGCTTTAGAGTAAAGAGCACTCTTCTACTCTACTGTGTTTCCTATAGGGCCAGAACAGTGAGCTTGCTCAGAACATAATAACTGTGCTTCCTAAACAAACGGGCCATATCTAGTTTAACTCTGCTTAGGAAACTGACAAGAACAGTAGCTCCTCTTCAGTCCAATACACTGTACTTGCTGGGAACAGACGCGAGTGCTATTTGCACTGTGTATGGCAAAGGGAGCGCAATAGTGACTCTTCTTAGCAGAAAACAACTCTTGCTCGTAGGAGCAGAAACTGCATGGGATTGCACTCCATTTAGGACTGGGAAACAAACGCTAGCTCGCCTTACAAGAAACACACTTTGCTTTAGAGAAAAGAGCACTCTTCTACTCTACTGTGTTTCCTATGGGGTCCGAACAGCGAGCTTACTCTGAACAAAAGATCTGTGCTTCCTACACACACTGCCATATCTAGTTCAATTCTGCTTAGGAACCTGACAAGAACACTAGATCCTCTTCAGTCCAATACACTGTACTTGCTGCGCACAGACGCCAGTGCTATTTGTCCTGTGTATGGCAATGGCAGCGCTATAGTGACTATTCTTACCATAAAACAACTCTTGATCGTAGGACCAGAAACTGCATGTGATTCCACTCCATTTAGGACTGGGAAACAAACGCTAGCTCGCCTTACAAGAAACACACTCTGCTTTAGAGAAAAGAGCACTCTTCAACTCTACTGTGTTTCCTATGGGGTCCAAACAGTGAGCTTGCTCAGAACAAAAGAACTGTGCTTCCTACACACATGGATCATATACAGTTCAACTCTGCTTAGGAAACTGACAAGAACAGTAGTACCTATTCAGTCCAATACACTGTACTTGCTGGGAACAGACGCGAGTGCTATTTGCACTGTGTATGGCAATGGGAGCACAATAGTGACTTTCCTTACCAGAAAACAACTCTTGATCGTAGGACCAGAAACTGCATGTGATTCAACTCCGTTTAGTACTGGGAAACAAATGCTAGCTCGCCTTACATGAAACACACTCTGCTTTTGAGAAAAGAGCACTCTTCTACTCTACTGTGTTTCCTATGGGGTCCGAACAGTGTGCTTGCTCAGAACAAAAGAAGTGTGCTTCCTGCACACATGGGCCATATCTAGTTCAACTCTGCTTAAGAAACTGACAAGAACAGTAGCTCCTCTTCAGTCTGATATACATTTATTGGTGGGAACAGATGCGAGTGCTCTTAGCACTGTGTGTGGCAATGGAGCGCAATAGTGACTTTCCTTACCAGAAAACAACTCTTGCTCGTAGGACCACAAACTGCATGTGATTCCACTCCATTTATGACTGGGAAACAAATGCTAGCTCGCCTTACAAGAAACACACTCTGCTTTAGAGAAAAGAGCACTCTTCTACTCAACTGTGTTTCCTATGGGGTCCGAACAGTGAGCTTGCTCAGAAAAAAGAACTGTGCTTCCTACACACATGGACCATATCTAGTTCAACTCTGCTTAGAAACTGACACAAACAGTAGCTCCTATTCAGTTCAATACACTGTACTTGCTGGGAACAGAGGCGAGTGCTATTTGCACTGTGTATGGCAATGGGAGCGCAATAGTGATTTCCTTACCAGAATTCAACTCTTGCTCGTAGGACCAAAAACTGCATGTGACTCAACTCCATTTAGGACTGGAAAACAAATGCTAGCTCGCCTTACAAGAAACACACTCTGCTTTAGAGTAAAGAGCACTCTTCTACTCTACTGTGTTTCCTATAGGGCCAGAACAGTGAGCTTGCTCAGAACATAATAACTGTGCTTCCTAAACAAACGGGCCATATCTAGTTTAACTCTGCTTAGGAAACTGACAAGAACAGTAGCTCCTCTTCAGTCCAATACACTGTACTTGCTGGGAACAGACGCGAGTGCTATTTGCACTGTGTATGGCAAAGGGAGCGCAATAGTGACTTTCCTTACCAGAAAACAACTCTTGCTCGTAGTACCAGAAACTGCATGGGATTCAACTCCATTTAAGACTGGGAAACAAACGCTAGCTCGCCTTACAAGAAACATACTCTGCTTTAGAGAAAAGAGCACTCTTCTACTCTACTGTGTTTCCTATGGGGTCCAAACAGTGAGCTTGCTCAGAACAAAAGAACTGTGCTTCCTGCACACACGGATCATTTCTAGTACAACTCTGCTTAGGAAACTGACAAGAAAAGTAGCACCTATTCAGTCCAATACACTGTACTTGCTGGGAACAGATGAGAGTGCTATTTGCACTGTGAATGGCAAAGGGAGCACAACGTGACTTTCCTTACCAGAAAACAACTCTTGTTCGTAGGAGCAGAAAATGCATGTGATTCAACTCCATTTATGACTGGGAAACAAACTCTAGCTCGCCTTACAAGAAACACACTCTGCTTTAGAGAAAAGAGCACTCTTCTACTCTACTGTGTTTCCTATAGGGCCAGAACAGTGAGCTTGCTCAGAACATAAGAACTGTGCTTCCTACACACACGGGACTTATCTAGTTCAACTCTGCTTAGGAAACTGACAAGAACAGTAGCTCCTCTTCAGTCCGATAGACTGTACTTGCTGGGAACAGACACATGTGCTATTTGCACTGTGTCTGGCAATGGGAGCGCAATAGTGACTTTCCTACCACAAAACATTTCTTGCTCGTAGGACCACAAACTGCATGTGATTCAACGCCATTTAGGACTGGGAAACAAACGCTAGCTCGCCTTACAAGAAACACACTCTGCTTTTGAGAAAAGAGCACTCTTCTACTCTACTGTGTTTCCTATGGGGTCCAAACAGAGAGCTTGCTCAGAACAAAGAACTGTGCTTCCTACACAAGGGCCATATCTAGTTCAATTCTGCTTAGGAACCTGACAAGAACAGTAGATCCTCTTCAGTCCAATACACTGTACTTGCTGGGAACAGACGCCAGTGCTATTTGTCCTGTTAATGGCAATGGGAGCGCAATAGTGACTTTCCTTACCAGAAAACAACTCTTGTTTGTAGGACCAGAAACTGCATGTGATTCAACGCCATTTAGGACTAGGAAAGAAATGATAGCTCGCCTTACAAGAAACACACTCTGCTTTTGAGAAAAGAGCACTCTTCTACTCTACTGTGTTTCCTATAGGGCCAGAACAGTGAGCTTGCTCAGAACATAAGAACTGTGTTTCCTACACACATGGGCCATTTCTAGTTCAACTCTGCTTAGGAAACTGACAAGAACAGTAGCTCCTCTTACTTCCGATACACTGTACTTGCTGGGAACAGACGCGAGTGCTATTTGCACTGTGTATGGCAATGGGAGTGCAATAATGACTTTCCTTACCAGAAAACAACTCTTGCTCGTAGGACCAGAGTGCATTTGATTCAACTCCATTTATGACTGCGAAACAAATGCTAGCTCGCCTTACAAGAAACACACTCTGCATTTGAGAAAAGAGCACTCTTCTACTCTACTGTGTTTCCTATAGGGCCAGAACAGTGAGCTTGCTCAGAACAAATGAACTGTGCTTCCTAGACACACGGGCCATATCTAGTTCAACTCTGCTTAGGAAACTGAGAAGAACAGTAGCTCCTCTTCAGTCCAATACACTGTACTTGCTGGGAACAGACGGGAGTGCTATTTGCACTGTGTATGGCAATAGGAGTGCAATAGTGACTTTCCTTACCAGAAAACAACTCTTGCTCTTAGGACCACATACTGCATGTTATTCAACGCCATTTAGGACTGGAAAACAAACGCTAGCTCGCCTTACAAGAAACACACTTTGCTTTAGAGAAAAGAGCACTCTTCTACTCTACTGTGTTTCCTATGGGGTCCAAACAGTGAGCTTGCTCAGAACAAAAGAACTGTGCTTCCTACACACACGGACCATATGTAGTTCAACTCTGCTTAGGAAACTGACAAGAACAGTAGCACCTATTCAGTCCAATACACTGTACTTGTTGGGAAAAGACGCGAGTGCTATTTGCCCTGTGTATGGCAATGGGAGCGCGATAGTGACTTTCCTTACCAGAAAACAACTCTTGTTCGTAGGACCAGAAGCTGCATGTGATTCAAGGCCATTTAGGACTAGGAAAGAAATGATAGCTCGCCTTACAAGAAACACACTCTGCTTTTGAGAAAAGTGCACTCTTCTACTCTACTGTGTTTCCTATAGGGCCAGAACAGTGAGCTTGCTCAGAACATAAGAACTGTGTTTCCTACACACACGGGCCATTTCTAGTTCAACTCTGCTTAGGAAACTGACAAGAACAGTAGCTCCTCTTACTTCCGATATACTGTACTTGCTGGGAACAGACGCGAGTGCTATTTGCACTGTGTATGGCAATGGGAGTGCAATAGTGACTTTCCTTACCAGAAAACAACTCGTGCTCGTAGGACCAGAGTGCATTTGATTCAACTCCATTTAGGACTGGGAAACAAATGCTAGCTCGCCTTACAAGAAACACACTCTGCATTTGAGAAAAGAGCATTCTTCTACTCTACTGTGTTTCCTATAGGGCCAGAACAGTGAGCTTGCTCAGAACAAATGAACTGTGCTTCCTAGACACGCGGGCCATATCTAGTTCAACTCTGCTTAGGAAACTGACAAGAACAGTAGCTCCTCTTCAGTCCGATACACTGTAATTGCTGGGAACAGACGCGAGTGCTATTTGCACTGTGTATGGCAATGGGAGCACAATAGTGACTTTCCTTACCAGAAAACAACTCTTGCTCGTAGGACCAGAAACTGCATGTGATTCAACTCCATTTAGGACTGGGAAAAAAACGCTAGCTCGCCTTACAAGAAACACACTCTGCTTTAGAGAAAAGAGCACTCTTCTACTCAACTGTGTTTCCTGTGGGGTCCGAACAGTGAGCTTGCTCAGAACAAAAGAACTGTGCTTCCTACACAAGGGCCATATCTAGTTCAATTCTGCTTAGGAACCTAACAAGAACAGTAGATCCTCTTCAGTCCAATACACTTTACATGCTGGAAACAGACGCCAGTGCTTTTTGTCCTGTGTATGGCAATGGCAGCGCAATAGTGACTATTCTTACCATAAAACAACTCTTGCACGAAGGACCAGAAACTGCATGTGATTCCACTCCATTTAGGACTGGGACACAAACGCTAGGTCGCCTTACAAGAAACACACTCTGCTTTAGAGAAAAGAGCACTCTTCTACTCTACTGTGTTTCCTATGGGGTCCAAACAGTGAGCTTGCTCAGAACAAAAGACTGTGCTTCCTACACACAAGGGCAATAGGTAGTTCAACTCTGCTTAGGAAACTGACAAGAACTGTAGCTCCTATTCAGTCCAATACACTGTACTTGCTGGGAACAGACGTGAGTGCTCTTTGCAATGTGTATGGCAATGGGAGCACCATAGTGACTCTTCTTACCAGAAAACAACTCTTGCTTGTAGGACAAAAAACTTCATGTGACTCAACTCCATTTAGGACAGAGAAACAAACTCTAGCTCGCCTTACAAGAAACACTCTGCTTTTGAGAAAAGAGCACTCTTCTACTCTACTGTGTTTCCTATAGGGCCAGAACAGTGAGGTTGCTCAGAACAAATGAACTGTGCTTCCTAGACACACGGGCCATATCTAGTTCAACTCTGCTTAAAAAACTGATAAGAACAGTAGCTCCTCTTCAGTCCAGTACACTGTACTTGCTGGGAACAGACGCATGTGCTATTTGCACTGTGTATGGCATTGAGAGCACAATAGTGACTTTCTTTACCAGAAAACAACTCTTGCTCGTAGGACCACAAACAGCATGTGATTCAACGCCATTTAGGACTGGGAAACAAATGCTAGCTCGCCTTACAAGAAACACACTCTGCTTTTGAGAAAAGAGCATTCATCTACTCTTCTGTGTTTCCTATGGGGTCCGAACAGTGAGCTTGCTCAGAACAAAAGAACTGTGCTTCTTACACACATGGCCATATTTAGTTCAATTCTGCTTAGGAACCTGACAAGAACAGTAGATCCTCTTCAGTCCAATACACTGTACTTGCTGGGAACAGACGCCAGTGTTATTTGTCCTGTGTATGGCAATGGCAGCACAATAGTGACTCTTCTTACCAGAAAACAACTCTTGCTCGTAGTACCAGGAACTGCATGGGATTCAACTCCATTTAGGACTGTGAAACAAACGCTAGCTCGCCTTACAAGAAACACACTCTGCTTTAGAGAAAAGAGCACTCTTCTACTCTACATTGTTTCCTAAGGGGTCCAAACAGTGATCTTGCAAAGAACAAAAGAACTGTGCTTCCTACATACACGGATCATATCTAGTTCAACTCTGCTTAGGAAACTGACAAGAACAATAGCACCTATTCAGTCCAATACACTGTACTTGCTGGGAACAGAGGCGAGTGCTATTTGCACTGTGTTTGGCAATGGGAGCACAATGTGACTTTCCTTACCAGAAAACAATTCTTGTTCCTAGGACCTGAAACTGCATGTGTTTCAACTCCATTTAGGACTGGGAAACAAACGCTAGCTCGCCTTACAAGAAACACACACTGCTTTTGAGAAAAGAGCACTCTTCTACTCTACTGTGATTCCTATAGGGTCCGAACAGTGAGCTTGCTCAGAACAAAAGAACTGTGCTTCCTACACACACGGCCATATCTAGTTCAATTCTGCTTAGGAACCTGACAAGAACAGTAGATCCTCTTCAGTCCAATACAATATACTTGCTGGGAACAGACGCCAGTGCTATTTTTCCTGTGTATGGCAATGGCAGCAAAATAGTGACTCTTCTTACCATAAAACAACTCTTGCTCGTAGGAACAGAAACTGCATGTGATTCAACTCCATTTAGGACTGGGAAACAAACGCTAGCTCGCCTTACAAGAAACATACTCTGCTTTTGAGAAAAGAGCACTCTTCTACTCTACTGTGTTTCATATGGGGTCCAAACAGTGAGCTTGCTCAGAACAAAAGAACTGTGCTTCCTACACACACGGACCATATCTAGTTCAACTCTGCTTAGTAAACTGACAAGAACAGTAGCTCCTATTCAGTCCAATACACTGTACTTACTGGGAAAAGTCGCGAGTGCTATTTGCCTTGTGTAGGGCAATGGGAGCGCAATAGTGACTTTCCTTACCAGAAAACAACTCTTGTTCATAGGACCAGAAACTGCATGTGATTCCACTCCATTTAAAACTAGGAAACAAACGCTAGCTCGCCTTACAAAAACACACTCTGCTTTTGAGAACAGAGCACTCTTCTACTCTACTGTGTTTCCTATAGGGCCAGAACAGTGGACTTGCTCAGAAAATAAAAACTGTGCTTCCTACACACACGGGCCATATCTAGTTCAACTCTGCTTAGGAAACTGACAAGAACAGTAGCTCCTCTTCAGTCCGATACACTGTACTTGCTGGGAACAGACGCATGGGCTATTTGCACTGTTTATGGCAATGGGAGCGCAATAGTGACTTTCCTTACGAGAAAACAACTCTGCTCTTAGTACCAGAAACTGCATGTGATTCAACTCCATTTAGGACTGGGAAACAAACGCTAGCTCGCCTTCCAAGAAACACACTCTGCTTTAGAGAAAAGAGTACTCTTCTACTCTACTGTGTTTCCTATGGTGTCCGAACAGTGAGCTTGCTCAGAACAAAAAAAACTGTTCTTCCTACACACACGGCCATATCTATTTCAAGTCTGCTTAAGAACCTGACAAGAACAGTAGATCCTCTTCAGTCCAATACACTGTACTTGCTGCGCACAGACGCCAGTGCTATTTGTCCTGTGTATGGCAATGGCAGCGCAATAGTGACTCTTCTTACCAGAAAACAACTCTTACTCGTATTACCAGAAACTGCATGGGATTCAACTCAACTTAGGACTGGGAAACAAACGCTAGTTCGCCTTACAAGAAACACACTCTGCTTTTGAAAAAAGAACACTCTTCTACTCCACTGTGTTTCCTATGGGGAACAAACAGTGAGCTTGCTCAGAACAAAAGAACTGTGCTTCCTAAACACATGGACCATATCTAGTTCAACTCTGCTTAGGAAACTGACAAGAACAGTAGCTCCTATTCAGTCCAATACACTGTACTTGCTGGGAACAGACGGGAGTGCTATTTGCACTGCATAAGGCATTTGGAGCGCAATAGTGACTCTTCTTACCAGAAAACAACTCTTGCTCATAGGACCAAAAACTGCATGTGACTCAACTCCATTTAGGACTGGGAAAAAAATGCTAGCTCGCCTTACAAGAAACACACTCTGCTTTAGAGAAAAGAGCACTCTTCTACTCTACTGTGTTTCATATGGGGTCCAAACAGTGAGCTTGCTCAGTACAAAAGAACTGTGCTTCCTACACACACGGACCATATCTAGTTCAACTCTGCTTAGGAAACTGACAAGAACAGTAGCTCCTATTCAGTGCAATACACTGTACTTGCTGGGAAAAGTCGGGAGTGCTATTTGCCTTGTGTAGGGCAATGGGAGCGCAATAGTGACTTTCCTTACCAGAAAACAACTCTTGTTCATAGGACCAAAAACTGCATGTGATTCCACTCCATTTAAAACTAGGAAACAAACGCTAGCTCGCCTTACAAAAATACACTCTGCTTTTCAGAAAAGAGCACTCTTCTACTCTACTGTGTTTCCTATAGGGCCAGAACCGTGAGCTTGCTCAGAACAAAACAACTGTGCTTCCTACACACACGGGCCATATCTAGTTCAACTCTGCTTAGGAAACTGACAAGAACAGTAGCTCCTCTTCAGTCCGATACACTGTACTTGCTGGGAACAGACGCGAGAGCTATTTGCACTGTGTATGGCAAAGGGAGCGCAATAGTGACTTTCCTTACCAGAAAACAACTCTTGCTCGTGGGACCAGAAACTGCATGTGATTCAACTCCATTTAGGACTGCGAAACAAACGCTAGCTTGCCTTACAAGAAACATACTCTGCTTTTGAGAAAAGAGCACTCTTCTACTCTACTGTGTTTCCTATGGGGTCCAAACAGTGAGCTTGCTCAGAACAAAAGAACTGTGCTTCCTACACACAGGGACCATATGTAGTTCAACTCTGCTTAGTAAACTGACAAGAACAGTAGCTCCTATTGAGTCCAATACACTGTACTTGCTGGGAAAAGTTGCGAGTGCTATTTGCCTTGTGTAGGGCAATGGGAGCGCAATAGTGACTTTCCTTACCAGAAAACAACTCTTGTTCATACGACCAAAAACTGCATGTGATTCCACTCCATTTAAAACTAGGAAACAAACGCTAGCTCGCCTTACAAAAACACACCCTGCTTTTGAGAAAAGAGCACTCTTCTAATCTACTGTGTTTCCTATAGGGCCAGAACAGTGGACTTGCTCAGAACATAAGAACTGTGCTTCCTACACACACGGGCCATATCTAGTTCAACTCTGCTTAGGAAACTGAGAAGAACAGTAGCTCCTCTTCAGTCCCATACACTGTACTTGCTGGGAACAGACGCATGGGCTATTTGCACTGTCTATGGCAATGGGAGCGCAATAGTGACTTTCCTTACGAGAAAACAACTCTTGCTCTTAGTACCAGAAACTGCATGTGATTCAACTCCATTTAGGACTGGAAAACAAACGCTAGCTCGCCTTCCAAGAAACACACTCTGCTTTAGAGAAAAGAGCACTCTTCTACTCTACTGTGTTTCCTATGGTGTCCGAACAGTGAGCTTGCTCAGAACAAAAAAAACTGTTCTCCTACACACACGGCCATATCTATTTCAAGTCTGCTTAAGAACCTGACAAGAACAGTAGATCCTCTTCAGTCCAATACACTGTACTTGCTGCGCACAGACGCCAGTGCTATTTGCCCTTTGTATGGCAATGGCAGCGCAATAGTGACTCTTCGTACCAGAAAACAAGTCTTGCTCGTAGTACCAGAAACTGCATGGGATTCAACTCCACTTAGGACTGGGAAACAAACGCTAGTTCGCCTTACAAGAAACACACTCTGCTTTTGAAAAAATAGCACTCTTCTACTCCACTGTGTTTCCTATGGGGTACAAACAGTGAGCTTGCTCAGAACAAAAGAACTGTGCTTCCTATACACATGGACCATATCTAGTTCAACTCTTCTTAGGAAACTGACAAGAACAGTAGCTCCTATTGAGTCCAATACACTGTACTTGCTGGGAACAGACGGGAGTGCTATTTGCACTGTATAAGGCATTTGGAGCGCAATAGTGACTCTTCACACCAGAAAAAACTCTTGCTTGTAGGACCAAAAACTGCATGTGATTCAACTCCATTTAGGACTGGGAAACAAATGCGAGCTCACCTTACAAGAAACACACTCTGCTTTAGAGAAAAGAGCACTCCTCTACTCTACTGTGTTTCCTATAGGGCCAAAACAGTGAGCTTGCTCAGAACATAAGAACTGTGCCTCCTACACACACGGGCCATATCTAGTTCAACTCTGCTTAGGACACAGACAAGAACAGTAGCTCCTCTTCAGTCCAATACACTGTATTTGCTGGGAACAGACGCATGGGAATTTGCACTGTGTATGGCAATGGAAGCGCAATAGTGACTTTCCTTACCAGAAAACAACTCTTGCTCGTAGGACCAGAAACTGCATGTGATTCCACACCATTTAGGACTAGGAAACAAATGCTAGCTCGCCTTACAAGAAACACACTCTGCTTTAGAGAAAAGAGCACTCTTCTACTCTACTGTGTTTCCTATGGGGTCCAAACAGTGAGCTTGCTCAGAACAAAAGAACTGTGCTTCCTACACACACGGACCATATCTAGTTCAACTCTGCTTAGTAAACTGACAGGAACAGTAGCTCCTATTCAGTCCAATACAGTGTACATGCTGGGAAAAATCACGAGTGCTATTTGCCTTGTGTAGGGCAATGGGAGCGCAATAGTGACTTTCTTTACCAGAAAACAACTCTTGTTCATAGGACCAGAAACTGCATGTGATTCCACTCCATTTAAAACTAGGAAACAAACGCTAGCTCGCCTTACAAAAACACACTCTGCTTTTGAGAAAAGAGCACTCTTCTACTCTACTGTGTTTCCTATAGGGCCAGAACAGTGGACTTGCTCAGAACATAAGAACTATGCTTCCTACACACACGGGCCATATCTAGTTCAACTCTGCTTAGGAAACTGACAAGAACAGTAGATCCTCTTCAGTCCAATACACTGTACTTGCTGGGAACAGACGCCAGTGCTATTTGTCCTGTGTATGGCAATGGCAGCGCAATAGTGACTCTTCTTACCATAAAACAACTATTGCTCGTAGAACTACAAACTACATGTGATTCAACTCCATTTAGGACTGGGAAACAAACGCTAGCTCGCCTTACAAGAAACACACTCTGCTTTAGAGTAAAGAGCACTCTTCTACTCTACTGTGTTTCCTATAGGGCCAGAACAGTGAGCTTGCTCAGAACAAAAGAACTGTGCTTCCTACACACAGGGGCCATAACTAGTTCAACTCTGCTTAGGAAACTGACAAGAACAGTAGCTCCTCTTCAGTCCGATACACTGTACTTGCTGGGAACTGACGCCAGTACTATTTGCACTGTGTATGGCAAAGGGAACACAATAGTGACTTTCCTTACCAGAAAACAACTCTTGCTCATAGGACCAGAAACTGCATGTGATTCAACTCCATTTAGGACTGGGAAACAAACGCTAGCTCGCCTTACAAGAAACACACTCTGCTTTAGAGAAAAGAGCACTCTTCTACTCTACTGTGTTTCCTATGGGGTCCAAACAGTGAGCTTGCACAGAACAAAAAACTGTGCATCCTACACACGGACCATATGTAGTTCAACTCTGCTTAGGAAACTGACAAGAACAGTAGCTCCTCTTCAGTCTGATACACAGTACTTGCTGGGAATGGACGTGAGTGCTATTTGCACTGTGTATGGCAATTCGGGCACAATAGTGACTCTTCTTACCAGAAAACAACTCTTGCTCTTAAGACAAAAAACTGCATGTGACTCAACTCCATTTAGGACAGGGAAACAAACTCTAGCTCGCCTTACAAGAAACACACTCTGCTTTTGAGAAAAGAGCACTCTTCTACTCTACTGTGTTTCCTGTAGGGCCAGAACAGTGAGCTTGCTCAGAACAAAAGAACTGTGCTTCCTACACACGGCCATATCTAGTTCAATTCTGATTAGGAACCTGACAAGAACAGTAGATCCTCTTCAGTCCAATACACTGTAATAGCTGGGAACAGACGCCAGTGCTATTTGTCTTGTGTATGGCAATGGCAGTGCAATAGTGACTATTCTTACCATAAAACAACTCTTGCTTGTAGGACCAGAAACTGCATGTGATTCAACTCCATTTAGGACTGGGAAACAAACGCTAGCTCGCCTTACAAGAAACACACTCTGCTTTAGAGAAAACAGCACTCTTCTACTCCACTGTGTTTCCTATTGGGTCTGAAATGTGAGCTTGCTCAGAACAAAAGAACTGTGCTTCCTACACACACGGCCATATCTAGTTCAACTCTGCTTAGGAAACTGACAAGAACAGTAGCTCCTCTTCAGTCCAATACACTGTACTTGCTGGGAACAGACGCAATTGCTTATTGCACTGTGTATGGCAATGGGAGCAAAATAGTGACTCTTCTTACCAGAAAACAACTCTTGCTCGTAGGACAAGAAACTGCATGGGATTCAACTCCATTTAGGACTGGGAAACAATCGCTAGCTCGACTTACAAGAAACACACTCTGCTTTTGAGAAAACAGCACTCTTCTACTCTACTGTGTTTCCTATGGGGTCTGAAACGTGAGCTTGCTCAGAACAAAAGAACTATGCTTCCTACAAACACGGGCCATATCTAGTTAAACTCTGCTTAGGAAACTGACAAGAACAGTAGCTCCTCTTCAGTCCAATACACTGTACGTGCTGGGAACAGACGCAATTGCTTTTGCACTGTGTATGGCAATAGGAGGGCAATAGTGACTTTCCTTACCAGAAAACAACTCTTGCTCATAGGACCAGAAACTGCATGTGACTCAACTCCATTTAGGACTGAGAAACAAACGCTGGCTCGCCTTACCAGAAACACACTCTGCTTTTGAGAAAAGAGCACTCTTCTACTCTACTGTGTTTCCTATGGGGTCTGAAACGTGAGCTTGCACAGAACAAAAGAACTGTGCTTCCTACACACACGGCCATACCTAGTTCAATTCTGCTTAGGAAACAGACAAGAACAGTAGATCCTCTTTAGTCCAATACACTGTACATGCTGGGAACCGACGCCAGTGCTATTTGCACTGTGTATGACAATGGGAGCGCAATAGTGACTTTCCTTAACAGAAAACAACTCTTGCTCGTAGGACCAGAAACTGCATGGGATTCAACTCCATTTCTGACTGGGAAACAAACACAAGCTCGCTTTACAAGAAACACACTCTGCTTTTGAGAAAAGGGCACTCTTCTACTCTACTGAATTTCCTACGGGGTCTGAACTGTGAGCTTGCTCAGAACAAAAGAACTGTGCTTCCTACACACGACCATATCTAGTTCAATTCTGTTTAGGAAACTGACAAGAACAGTAGATCCTCTTCCGTCCAATACACTGTACATGCTGGGAACAGACGCCAGTGCTATTTGCCCTGTGTTTGAAAATGGGAGCACAATAGTGACTCTTCTTACCAAAAACTACTCTTGCTTGTAGGACCAGAAACTGTATTTGATTCAAATCCATTTAGGACTGAGAAACAAACACTAGCTCGCCTTACAAGAAACACACTCTGCTTTTGAGAAAAGAGCACTCTTCTACTCTACTGTGTTTCCTATAGGGAAAGAACAGTGAGCTTGCTCAGAACAAAAGAACTGTGATTCCTACACACACGGGCCATATCTAGTTCAACTCTGCTTAGGAAACTGATAAGAACAGTAGCTCCTCTTCAGTCCAATACACTGTACTTGCTGGGAACAGACGCGAGTGCTATTTGCACTGAGTATGGCAATGGGAGCACAATAGTTACGTTCCTTACCAGAAAACAGCTCTGCTTGTAGGACCAGAAACTGCATGGGACTCAACTCCATATAGGACTGGGAAACAAACGCTAGCTTGCCTTACAAGAAACACACTCCACTTTTGAGAAAAGAGCACTCTTCTACTCTACTGTGTTTCCTATAGGGAAAGAACAGTGAGCTTGCTCAGAACAAATGAACTGTGCTTCCTAGACACACGGGCCATATCTAGTTCAACTCTGCTTAAAAAACTGATAAGAACAGTAGCTCCTCTTCAGTCCAGTACACTGTACTTGCTGGGAACAGACGCATGTGCTATTTGCACTGTGTATGGCATTGAGAGCACAATAGTGACTTTCTTTACCAGAAAACAACTCTTGCTCGTAGGACCACAAACAGCATGTGATTCAACGCCATTTAGGACTGGGAAACAAATGCTAGCTCGCCTTACAAGAAACACACTCTGCTTTTGAGAAAAGAGCATTCATCTACTCTTCTGTGTTTCCTATGGGGTCCGAACAGTGAGCTTGCTCAGAACAAAAGAACTGTGCTTCTTACACACACGGCCATATTTAGTTCAATTCTGCTTAGGAACCTGACAAGAACAGTAGATCCTCTTCAGTCCAATACACTGTACTTGCTGGGAACAGACGCCAGTGTTATTTGTCCTGTGTATGGCAATGGCAGCACAATAGTGACTCTTCTTACCAGAAAACAACTCTTGCTCATAGTACCAGGAACTGCATGGGATTCAACTCCATTTAGGACTGTGAAACAAACGCTAGCTCGCCTTACAAGAAACACACTCTGCTTTAGAGAAAAGAGCACTCTTCTACTCTACATTGTTTCCTAAGGGGTCCAAACAGTGATCTTGCAAAGAACAAAAGAACTGTGCTTCCTACATACACGGATCATATCTAGTTCAACTCTGCTTAGGAAACTGACAAGAACAATAGCACCTATTCAGTCCAATACACTGTACTTGCTGGGAACAGAGGCGAGTGCTATTTGCACTGTGTTTGGCAATGGGAGCACAATGTGACTTTCCTTACCAGAAAACAATTCTTGTTCCTAGGACCTGAAACTGCATGTGTTTCAACTCCATTTAGGACTGGGAAACAAACGCTAGCTCGCCTTACAAGAAACACACACTGCTTTTGAGAAAAGAGCACTCTTCTACTCTACTGTGATTCCTATAGGGTCCGAACAGTGAGCTTGCTCAGAACAAAAGAACTGTGCTTCCTACACACACGGCCATATCTAGTTCAATTCTGCTTAGGAACCTGACAAGAACAGTAGATCCTCTTCAGTCCAATACAATATACTTGCTGGGAACAGACGCCAGTGCTATTTTTCCTGTGTATGGCAATGGCAGCAAAATAGTGACTCTTCTTACCATAAAACAACTCTTGCTCGTAGGAACAGAAACTGCATGTGATTCAACTCCATTTAGGACTGGGAAACAAACGCTAGCTCGCCTTACAAGAAACATACTCTGCTTTTGAGAAAAGAGCACTCTTCTACTCTACTGTGTTTCATATGGGGTCCAAACAGTGAGCTTGCTCAGAACAAAAGAACTGTGCTTCCTACACACACGGACCATATCTAGTTCAACTCTGCTTAGTAAACTGACAAGAACAGTAGCTCCTATTCAGTCCAATACACTGTACTTACTGGGAAAAGTCGCGAGTGCTATTTGCCTTGTGTAGGGCAATGGGAGCGCAATAGTGACTTTCCTTACCAGAAAACAACTCTTGTTCATAGGACCAGAAACTGCATGTGATTCCACTCCATTTAAAACTAGGAAACAAACGCTAGCTCGCCTTACAAAAACACACTCTGCTTTTGAGAACAGAGCACTCTTCTACTCTACTGTGTTTCCTATAGGGCCAGAACAGTGGACTTGCTCAGAAAATAAAAACTGTGCTTCCTACACACACGGGCCATATCTAGTTCAACTCTGCTTAGGAAACTGACAAGAACAGTAGCTCCTCTTCAGTCCGATACACTGTACTTGCTGGGAACAGACGCATGGGCTATTTGCACTGTTTATGGCAATGGGAGCGCAATAGTGACTTTCCTTACGAGAAAACAACTCTGCTCTTAGTACCAGAAACTGCATGTGATTCAACTCCATTTAGGACTGGGAAACAAACGCTAGCTCGCCTTCCAAGAAACACACTCTGCTTTAGAGAAAAGAGTACTCTTCTACTCTACTGTGTTTCCTATGGTGTCCGAACAGTGAGCTTGCTCAGAACAAAAAAAACTGTTCTTCCTACACACACGGCCATATCTATTTCAAGTCTGCTTAAGAACCTGACAAGAACAGTAGATCCTCTTCAGTCCAATACACTGTACTTGCTGCGCACAGACGCCAGTGCTATTTGTCCTGTGTATGGCAATGGCAGCGCAATAGTGACTCTTCTTACCAGAAAACAACTCTTACTCGTATTACCAGAAACTGCATGGGATTCAACTCAACTTAGGACTGGGAAACAAACGCTAGTTCGCCTTACAAGAAACACACTCTGCTTTTGAAAAAAGAACACTCTTCTACTCCACTGTGTTTCCTATGGGGAACAAACAGTGAGCTTGCTCAGAACAAAAGAACTGTGCTTCCTAAACACATGGACCATATCTAGTTCAACTCTGCTTAGGAAACTGACAAGAACAGTAGCTCCTATTCAGTCCAATACACTGTACTTGCTGGGAACAGACGGGAGTGCTATTTGCACTGCATAAGGCATTTGGAGCGCAATAGTGACTCTTCTTACCAGAAAACAACTCTTGCTCATAGGACCAAAAACTGCATGTGACTCAACTCCATTTAGGACTGGGAAAAAAATGCTAGCTCGCCTTACAAGAAACACACTCTGCTTTAGAGAAAAGAGCACTCTTCTACTCTACTGTGTTTCATATGGGGTCCAAACAGTGAGCTTGCTCAGTACAAAAGAACTGTGCTTCCTACACACACGGACCATATCTAGTTCAACTCTGCTTAGGAAACTGACAAGAACAGTAGCTCCTATTCAGTGCAATACACTGTACTTGCTGGGAAAAGTCGGGAGTGCTATTTGCCTTGTGTAGGGCAATGGGAGCGCAATAGTGACTTTCCTTACCAGAAAACAACTCTTGTTCATAGGACCAAAAACTGCATGTGATTCCACTCCATTTAAAACTAGGAAACAAACGCTAGCTCGCCTTACAAAAATACACTCTGCTTTTCAGAAAAGAGCACTCTTCTACTCTACTGTGTTTCCTATAGGGCCAGAACCGTGAGCTTGCTCAGAACAAAACAACTGTGCTTCCTACACACACGGGCCATATCTAGTTCAACTCTGCTTAGGAAACTGACAAGAACAGTAGCTCCTCTTCAGTCCGATACACTGTACTTGCTGGGAACAGACGCGAGAGCTATTTGCACTGTGTATGGCAAAGGGAGCGCAATAGTGACTTTCCTTACCAGAAAACAACTCTTGCTCGTGGGACCAGAAACTGCATGTGATTCAACTCCATTTAGGACTGCGAAACAAACGCTAGCTTGCCTTACAAGAAACATACTCTGCTTTTGAGAAAAGAGCACTCTTCTACTCTACTGTGTTTCCTATGGGGTCCAAACAGTGAGCTTGCTCAGAACAAAAGAACTGTGCTTCCTACACACACGGACCATATCTAGTTCAACTCTGCTTAGTAAACTGACAAGAACAGTAGCTCCTATTGAGTCCAATACACTGTACTTGCTGGGAAAAGTTGCGAGTGCTATTTGCCTTGTGTAGGGCAATGGGAGCGCAATAGTGACTTTCCTTACCAGAAAACAACTCTTGTTCATACGACCAAAAACTGCATGTGATTCCACTCCATTTAAAACTAGGAAACAAACGCTAGCTCGCCTTACAAAAACACACCCTGCTTTTGAGAAAAGAGCACTCTTCTAATCTACTGTGTTTCCTATAGGGCCAGAACAGTGGACTTGCTCAGAACATAAGAACTGTGCTTCCTACACACACGGGCCATATCTAGTTCAACTCTGCTTAGGAAACTGAGAAGAACAGTAGCTCCTCTTCAGTCCCATACACTGTACTTGCTGGGAACAGACGCATGGGCTATTTGCACTGTCTATGGCAATGGGAGCGCAATAGTGACTTTCCTTACGAGAAAACAACTCTTGCTCTTAGTACCAGAAACTGCATGTGATTCAACTCCATTTAGGACTGGAAAACAAACGCTAGCTCGCCTTCCAAGAAACACACTCTGCTTTAGAGAAAAGAGCACTCTTCTACTCTACTGTGTTTCCTATGGTGTCCGAACAGTGAGCTTGCTCAGAACAAAAAAAACTGTTCTCCTACACACACGGCCATATCTATTTCAAGTCTGCTTAAGAACCTGACAAGAACAGTAGATCCTCTTCAGTCCAATACACTGTACTTGCTGCGCACAGACGCCAGTGCTATTTGCCCTTTGTATGGCAATGGCAGCGCAATAGTGACTCTTCGTACCAGAAAACAAGTCTTGCTCGTAGTACCAGAAACTGCATGGGATTCAACTCCACTTAGGACTGGGAAACAAACGCTAGTTCGCCTTACAAGAAACACACTCTGCTTTTGAAAAAATAGCACTCTTCTACTCCACTGTGTTTCCTATGGGGTACAAACAGTGAGCTTGCTCAGAACAAAAGAACTGTGCTTCCTATACACATGGACCATATCTAGTTCAACTCTTCTTAGGAAACTGACAAGAACAGTAGCTCCTATTGAGTCCAATACACTGTACTTGCTGGGAACAGACGGGAGTGCTATTTGCACTGTATAAGGCATTTGGAGCGCAATAGTGACTCTTCACACCAGAAAAAACTCTTGCTTGTAGGACCAAAAACTGCATGTGATTCAACTCCATTTAGGACTGGGAAACAAATGCGAGCTCACCTTACAAGAAACACACTCTGCTTTAGAGAAAAGAGCACTCCTCTACTCTACTGTGTTTCCTATAGGGCCAAAACAGTGAGCTTGCTCAGAACATAAGAACTGTGCCTCCTACACACACGGGCCATATCTAGTTCAACTCTGCTTAGGACACAGACAAGAACAGTAGCTCCTCTTCAGTCCAATACACTGTATTTGCTGGGAACAGACGCATGGGAATTTGCACTGTGTATGGCAATGGAAGCGCAATAGTGACTTTCCTTACCAGAAAACAACTCTTGCTCGTAGGACCAGAAACTGCATGTGATTCCACACCATTTAGGACTAGGAAACAAATGCTAGCTCGCCTTACAAGAAACACACTCTGCTTTAGAGAAAAGAGCACTCTTCTACTCTACTGTGTTTCCTATGGGGTCCAAACAGTGAGCTTGCTCAGAACAAAAGAACTGTGCTTCCTACACACACGGACCATATCTAGTTCAACTCTGCTTAGTAAACTGACAGGAACAGTAGCTCCTATTCAGTCCAATACAGTGTACATGCTGGGAAAAATCACGAGTGCTATTTGCCTTGTGTAGGGCAATGGGAGCGCAATAGTGACTTTCTTTACCAGAAAACAACTCTTGTTCATAGGACCAGAAACTGCATGTGATTCCACTCCATTTAAAACTAGGAAACAAACGCTAGCTCGCCTTACAAAAACACACTCTGCTTTTGAGAAAAGAGCACTCTTCTACTCTACTGTGTTTCCTATAGGGCCAGAACAGTGGACTTGCTCAGAACATAAGAACTATGCTTCCTACACACACGGGCCATATCTAGTTCAACTCTGCTTAGGAAACTGACAAGAACAGTAGATCCTCTTCAGTCCAATACACTGTACTTGCTGGGAACAGACGCCAGTGCTATTTGTCCTGTGTATGGCAATGGCAGCGCAATAGTGACTCTTCTTACCATAAAACAACTATTGCTCGTAGAACTACAAACTACATGTGATTCAACTCCATTTAGGACTGGGAAACAAACGCTAGCTCGCCTTACAAGAAACACACTCTGCTTTAGAGTAAAGAGCACTCTTCTACTCTACTGTGTTTCCTATAGGGCCAGAACAGTGAGCTTGCTCAGAACAAAAGAACTGTGCTTCCTACACACAGGGGCCATAACTAGTTCAACTCTGCTTAGGAAACTGACAAGAACAGTAGCTCCTCTTCAGTCCGATACACTGTACTTGCTGGGAACTGACGCCAGTACTATTTGCACTGTGTATGGCAAAGGGAACACAATAGTGACTTTCCTTACCAGAAAACAACTCTTGCTCATAGGACCAGAAACTGCATGTGATTCAACTCCATTTAGGACTGGGAAACAAACGCTAGCTCGCCTTACAAGAAACACACTCTGCTTTAGAGAAAAGAGCACTCTTCTACTCTACTGTGTTTCCTATGGGGTCCAAACAGTGAGCTTGCACAGAACAAAAAACTGTGCATCCTACACACGGACCATATGTAGTTCAACTCTGCTTAGGAAACTGACAAGAACAGTAGCTCCTCTTCAGTCTGATACACAGTACTTGCTGGGAATGGACGTGAGTGCTATTTGCACTGTGTATGGCAATTCGGGCACAATAGTGACTCTTCTTACCAGAAAACAACTCTTGCTCTTAAGACAAAAAACTGCATGTGACTCAACTCCATTTAGGACAGGGAAACAAACTCTAGCTCGCCTTACAAGAAACACACTCTGCTTTTGAGAAAAGAGCACTCTTCTACTCTACTGTGTTTCCTGTAGGGCCAGAACAGTGAGCTTGCTCAGAACAAAAGAACTGTGCTTCCTACACACGGCCATATCTAGTTCAATTCTGATTAGGAACCTGACAAGAACAGTAGATCCTCTTCAGTCCAATACACTGTAATAGCTGGGAACAGACGCCAGTGCTATTTGTCTTGTGTATGGCAATGGCAGTGCAATAGTGACTATTCTTACCATAAAACAACTCTTGCTTGTAGGACCAGAAACTGCATGTGATTCAACTCCATTTAGGACTGGGAAACAAACGCTAGCTCGCCTTACAAGAAACACACTCTGCTTTAGAGAAAACAGCACTCTTCTACTCCACTGTGTTTCCTATTGGGTCTGAAATGTGAGCTTGCTCAGAACAAAAGAACTGTGCTTCCTACACACACGGCCATATCTAGTTCAACTCTGCTTAGGAAACTGACAAGAACAGTAGCTCCTCTTCAGTCCAATACACTGTACTTGCTGGGAACAGACGCAATTGCTTATTGCACTGTGTATGGCAATGGGAGCAAAATAGTGACTCTTCTTACCAGAAAACAACTCTTGCTCGTAGGACAAGAAACTGCATGGGATTCAACTCCATTTAGGACTGGGAAACAATCGCTAGCTCGACTTACAAGAAACACACTCTGCTTTTGAGAAAACAGCACTCTTCTACTCTACTGTGTTTCCTATGGGGTCTGAAACGTGAGCTTGCTCAGAACAAAAGAACTATGCTTCCTACAAACACGGGCCATATCTAGTTAAACTCTGCTTAGGAAACTGACAAGAACAGTAGCTCCTCTTCAGTCCAATACACTGTACGTGCTGGGAACAGACGCAATTGCTTTTGCACTGTGTATGGCAATGGGAGGGCAATAGTGACTTTCCTTACCAGAAAACAACTCTTGCTCATAGGACCAGAAACTGCATGTGACTCAACTCCATTTAGGACTGAGAAACAAACGCTGGCTCGCCTTACCAGAAACACACTCTGCTTTTGAGAAAAGAGCACTCTTCTACTCTACTGTGTTTCCTATGGGGTCTGAAACGTGAGCTTGCACAGAACAAAAGAACTGTGCTTCCTACACACACGGCCATACCTAGTTCAATTCTGCTTAGGAAACAGACAAGAACAGTAGATCCTCTTTAGTCCAATACACTGTACATGCTGGGAACCGACGCCAGTGCTATTTGCACTGTGTATGACAATGGGAGCGCAATAGTGACTTTCCTTAACAGAAAACAACTCTTGCTCGTAGGACCAGAAACTGCATGGGATTCAACTCCATTTCTGACTGGGAAACAAACACAAGCTCGCTTTACAAGAAACACACTCTGCTTTTGAGAAAAGGGCACTCTTCTACTCTACTGAATTTCCTACGGGGTCTGAACTGTGAGCTTGCTCAGAACAAAAGAACTGTGCTTCCTACACACGACCATATCTAGTTCAATTCTGTTTAGGAAACTGACAAGAACAGTAGATCCTCTTCCGTCCAATACACTGTACATGCTGGGAACAGACGCCAGTGCTATTTGCCCTGTGTTTGAAAATGGGAGCACAATAGTGACTCTTCTTACCAAAAACTACTCTTGCTTGTAGGACCAGAAACTGTATTTGATTCAAATCCATTTAGGACTGAGAAACAAACACTAGCTCGCCTTACAAGAAACACACTCTGCTTTTGAGAAAAGAGCACTCTTCTACTCTACTGTGTTTCCTATAGGGAAAGAACAGTGAGCTTGCTCAGAACAAAAGAACTGTGATTCCTACACACACGGGCCATATCTAGTTCAACTCTGCTTAGGAAACTGATAAGAACAGTAGCTCCTCTTCAGTCCAATACACTGTACTTGCTGGGAACAGACGCGAGTGCTATTTGCACTGAGTATGGCAATGGGAGCACAATAGTTACGTTCCTTACCAGAAAACAGCTCTGCTTGTAGGACCAGAAACTGCATGGGACTCAACTCCATATAGGACTGGGAAACAAACGCTAGCTTGCCTTACAAGAAACACACTCCACTTTTGAGAAAAGAGCACTCTTCTACTCTACTGTGTTTCCTATAGGGAAAGAACAGTGAGCTTGCTCAGAACAAATGAACTGTGCTTCCTAGACACACGGGCCATATCTAGTTCAACTCTGCTTAAAAAACTGATAAGAACAGTAGCTCCTCTTCAGTCCAGTACACTGTACTTGCTGGGAACAGACGCATGTGCTATTTGCACTGTGTATGGCATTGAGAGCACAATAGTGACTTTCTTTACCAGAAAACAACTCTTGCTCGTAGGACCACAAACAGCATGTGATTCAACGCCATTTAGGACTGGGAAACAAATGCTAGCTCGCCTTACAAGAAACACACTCTGCTTTTGAGAAAAGAGCATTCATCTACTCTTCTGTGTTTCCTATGGGGTCCGAACAGTGAGCTTGCTCAGAACAAAAGAACTGTGCTTCTTACACACACGGCCATATTTAGTTCAATTCTGCTTAGGAACCTGACAAGAACAGTAGATCCTCTTCAGTCCAATACACTGTACTTGCTGGGAACAGACGCCAGTGTTATTTGTCCTGTGTATGGCAATGGCAGCACAATAGTGACTCTTCTTACCAGAAAACAACTCTTGCTCGTAGTACCAGGAACTGCATGGGATTCAACTCCATTTAGGACTGTGAAACAAACGCTAGCTCGCCTTACAAGAAACACACTCTGCTTTAGAGAAAAGAGCACTCTTCTACTCTACATTGTTTCCTAAGGGGTCCAAACAGTGATCTTGCAAAGAACAAAAGAACTGTGCTTCCTACATACACGGATCATATCTAGTTCAACTCTGCTTAGGAAACTGACAAGAACAATAGCACCTATTCAGTCCAATACACTGTACTTGCTGGGAACAGAGGCGAGTGCTATTTGCACTGTGTTTGGCAATGGGAGCACAATGTGACTTTCCTTACCAGAAAACAATTCTTGTTCCTAGGACCTGAAACTGCATGTGTTTCAACTCCATTTAGGACTGGGAAACAAACGCTAGCTCGCCTTACAAGAAACACACACTGCTTTTGAGAAAAGAGCACTCTTCTACTCTACTGTGATTCCTATAGGGTCCGAACAGTGAGCTTGCTCAGAACAAAAGAACTGTGCTTCCTACACACACGGCCATATCTAGTTCAATTCTGCTTAGGAACCTGACAAGAACAGTAGATCCTCTTCAGTCCAATACAATATACTTGCTGGGAACAGACGCCAGTGCTATTTTTCCTGTGTATGGCAATGGCAGCAAAATAGTGACTCTTCTTACCATAAAACAACTCTTGCTCGTAGGAACAGAAACTGCATGTGATTCAACTCCATTTAGGACTGGGAAACAAACGCTAGCTCGCCTTACAAGAAACATACTCTGCTTTTGAGAAAAGAGCACTCTTCTACTCTACTGTGTTTCATATGGGGTCCAAACAGTGAGCTTGCTCAGAACAAAAGAACTGTGCTTCCTACACACACGGACCATATCTAGTTCAACTCTGCTTAGTAAACTGACAAGAACAGTAGCTCCTATTCAGTCCAATACACTGTACTTACTGGGAAAAGTCGCGAGTGCTATTTGCCTTGTGTAGGGCAATGGGAGCGCAATAGTGACTTTCCTTACCAGAAAACAACTCTTGTTCATAGGACCAGAAACTGCATGTGATTCCACTCCATTTAAAACTAGGAAACAAACGCTAGCTCGCCTTACAAAAACACACTCTGCTTTTGAGAACAGAGCACTCTTCTACTCTACTGTGTTTCCTATAGGGCCAGAACAGTGGACTTGCTCAGAAAATAAAAACTGTGCTTCCTACACACACGGGCCATATCTAGTTCAACTCTGCTTAGGAAACTGACAAGAACAGTAGCTCCTCTTCAGTCCGATACACTGTACTTGCTGGGAACAGACGCATGGGCTATTTGCACTGTTTATGGCAATGGGAGCGCAATAGTGACTTTCCTTACGAGAAAACAACTCTGCTCTTAGTACCAGAAACTGCATGTGATTCAACTCCATTTAGGACTGGGAAACAAACGCTAGCTCGCCTTCCAAGAAACACACTCTGCTTTAGAGAAAAGAGTACTCTTCTACTCTACTGTGTTTCCTATGGTGTCCGAACAGTGAGCTTGCTCAGACAAAAAAAACTGTTCTTCCTACACACACGGCCATATCTATTTCAAGTCTGCTTAAGAACCTGACAAGAACAGTAGATCCTCTTCAGTCCAATACACTGTACTTGCTGCGCACAGACGCCAGTGCTATTTGTCCTGTGTATGGCAATGGCAGCGCAATAGTGACTCTTCTTACCAGAAAACAACTCTTACTCGTATTACCAGAAACTGCATGGGATTCAACTCAACTTAGGACTGGGAAACAAACGCTAGTTCGCCTTACAAGAAACACACTCTGCTTTTGAAAAAAGAACACTCTTCTACTCCACTGTGTTTCCTATGGGGTACAAACAGTGAGCTTGCTCAGAACAAAAGAACTGTGCTTCCTAAACACATGGACCATATCTAGTTCAACTCTGCTTAGGAAACTGACAAGAACAGTAGCTCCTATTCAGTCCAATACACTGTACTTGCTGGGAACAGACGGGAGTGCTATTTGCACTGTATAAGGCATTTGGAGCGCAATAGTGACTCTTCTTACCAGAAAACAACTCTTGCTCGTAGGACCAAAAACTGCATGTGACTCAACTCCATTTAGGACTGGGAAACAAATGCTAGCTCACCTTACAAGAAACACACTCTGCTTTAGAGAAAAGAGCACTCTTCTACTCTACTGTGTTTCCTATAGGGCCAAAACAGTGAGCTTGCTCAGAACATAAGAACTGTGCCTCCTACACACACGGACCATATCTAGTTCAACTCTGCTTAGGACACTGACAAGAACAGTAGCTCCTCTTCAGTCCAATACACTGTATTTGCTGGGAACAGACGCATGGGCTATTTGCACTGTGTATGGCAATGGGAGCGCAATAGTGACTTTCCTTACCAGAAAACAACTCTTGCTCGTAGGACCAGAAACTGCATGTGATTCCACACCATTTAGGACTGGGAAACAAATGCTAGCTCGCCTTACAAGAAACACACTCTGCTTTAGAGAAAAGAGCACTCTTCTACTCTACTGTGTTTCCTATGGGGTCCAAACAGTGAGCTCGCTCAGAAAAAAAGAACTGTGCTTCCTACACACACGGACCATATCTAGTTCAACTCTGCTTAGTAAACTGACAAGAACAGTAGCTCCTATTCAGTCCAATACACTGTACTTGCTGGGAAAATTCACGAGTGCTATTTGCCTTGTGTAGGGCAATGGTAGCGCAATAGTGACTTTCCTTACCAGAAAACAACTCTTGTTCCTAGGACCAGAAACTGCATGTGAATCCACTCCATTTAAAACTAGGAAACAAACTCTAGCTCGCCTTACAAAAACACACTCTGCTTTTGAGAAAAGAGCAGTCTTCTACTCTACTGTGTTTCCTATAGGGTCAGAACAGTGGACTTGCTCAGAACATAAGAACTGTGCTTCCTACACACGGGCCATATCTAGTTCAACTCTGCTTAGGAAACTGACAGGAACAGTAGCTCCTCTTCAGTCTGATACACTGTACTTGCTTTGAACAGACGCGAGAGCTATTTGCACTGTGTATGGCAAGGGGAACGCAATAGTGACTTTCCTTACCAGAAAACATCTCTTGCTCGTAGGACCAGAAACTGCATGTGATTCAACTCCATTTAGGACTGGGAAACAAACGCTAACTCGCCTTACAAGAAACACACTTTGCTTTTGAGAAAAGAGCACTCTTCTACTCTACTGTGTTTCCTATCGGGTCCGAACAGTGAACTTGCTCAGAACAAAAGAACTGTGCTTCCTACACACATGGCCATATCTAGTTCAATTCGTCTTAGGAAACTGACAAGAACAGTAGATCCTCTTCAGTCCAATACACTGTACTTGCTGGGAACAGACGCCAGTGCTATTTGTCCTGTGTATGGCAATGGCAGCGCAATAGTGACTCTTCTTACCATAAAACAACTCTTGCTCGTAGGACCAGAAACTGCATGTGATTCACCTCCATTTAGGACTGGGAAACAAACACTAGCTCGCCTTACAAGAAACACACTCTGCTTTAGAGAAAAGAGCACTCTTCTACTCTACTGTGTTTCCTATGGGGTCCAAACAGTGAGCTTGCGCAGAACAAAAAACTGTGCTTCCTACACACGGACCATATGTAGTTCAACTCTGCTTAGGAAACTGACAAGAACAGTAGCTCCTCTTCAGTCTGATACACAGTACTTGCTGGGAACAGACGTGAGTGCTATTTGCACTGTGTATGGCAATTCGAACACAATAGTGACTTGTGTTACCAGAAAACAACTCTTGCTCTTAAGACAAAAAACTGCATGTGACTCAACTCCATTTAGGACTGGGAAACAATCTCTAGCTCGCGTTACAAGAAACACACTCTGCTTTTGAGAAAAGAGCACTCTTCTACTCTACTGTGTTTCCTGTAGGGCCAGAACAGTGAGCTTGCTCAGAACAAAAGAACTGTGCTTCCTACACACGGCCATATCTAGTACAATTCTGATTAGGAACTTGACAAGAACAGTAGATCCTCTTCAGTCCAATACACTGTAATTGCTGGGAACAGACGCCAGTGCTATTTGTCTTGTGTATGGCAATGGCAGTGCAATAGTGACTATTCTTACCATAAAAAAACTCTTGCTTGTAGGACCAGAAACTGCATGTGATTCAACTCCATTTAGGACTGGGAAACAAACACTAGCTCGCCTTACAAGAAACACACTCTGCTTTAGAGAAAACAGCACTCTTCTGCTCTACTGTGTTTCCTATGGGGTCCAAACAGTGAGCTTGCTCAGAACAAAAAACTGTGCTTCCTACACACATGGACCATATCTAGTTCAACTCTGCTTAGGAAACTGACAAGAACAGTAGCTCCTCTTCAGTCCGATACACTGTAATTGCTGGGAACAGAGGCGAGTGCTATTTGCACTGTGTATGGCAATGGGAGCGCAATAGTGACTTTCCATACCAGAAAACAACTCTTGCTCGTAGGACCAGAAACTGCATGTGATTCAACTCCATTTAGGATGGGGAAACAAATGCTAACTCGCCTTACATGAAACACACTCTGCTTTTGAGAAAAGAGCACTCTTCTACTCTACTGTGTTTCCTATGGGGTCCGAACAGTGAGCTTGCTCAGAACAAAGGAACTGTGATTCCTACACACATGGGCCATATCTGGTTCAACTCTGCTTAGGAAACTGACAAGAACAGTAGCTCCTCTTCAGTCCAATACACTGTACTTGCGGGGAACAGCATCGAGTGATATTTGCACTGTGTATGGCTATTGGAGCACAATAGTTACTCGTCTTACCAGAAAACAACTCTTGCTGGTAGGACAAAAAACTGCATGTGACTCAACTACATTTAGGACTGGGAAACAAACGCTAGCTCGCCTTACAAGAAACACACTCTGCTTTTGAGAAAAGAGCACTCTTCTACTCTACTGTGTTTCCTATGGGGTCCAAACAGTGAGCTTGCTCAGAACAAAGGAACTGTGCTTCCTACACACGCGGGACATATCTCGTTCAATTCTGCTTAGGAAACTGACAAGAACAGTAGCTCCTCTTCAGTCCAATACACTGTACTTGCTGGGAACAGACGTGAGTGCTGTTTGCACTGTGTATGGCAATGGGAGCGCAATAGTGTCTTTCCTTACCAGAAAACAACTCTTGCTCGTAGGACCAGAAACTGCATGTGATTCAACTCCATTTAGGACTGGGAAACAAACGCTAGCTCGCCTTACAAGAAACACAATCTGCTTTTGAGAAAAAAGCACTCTTCTACTCTACTGTGTTTCCTATAGGGCCAGAACAGTGAGCTTGCTCAGAACAAAAGAACTGTGCTTCCTACACAGACGGCCATATCTAGTTCAATTCTGCTTAGGAAACTGACAAGAACAATATCTCCCATTCAGTCCAATACACTGTACTTGCTGGGAACAGACGCGAGGGCTATTTGTACTGTGTATGGCAATATGAGCACAATAGTGACTTTCCTTACCAGAAAACAACTCTTGCTCATAGGACCGGAAACTGCCTGTGATAGAACTCCATTTAGGACTAGGAAACAAACGCTAGCTGCCCTACAAGAAACACACTCTGCTTTTGAGAAAAGAGCACTCTTCTACTCTACTGTGTTTCCTATGAGGTCCAAACAGTGAGCTCGCTCAGAACAAAAAAACTTGCTTCCTACACACACCGCCATACCTAATTCAATTCTGCTTAGGAACCTGACAAGAACAGTTGATCCTCTTCAGTCCAATACACTGTACTGCTGGGAACAGACAACAGTGCTATTTGTCCTGTGTATGGCAATGGCAGCGCAATAGTGACTCTTCTTACCAGAAAACAACTCTTGCTCGTAGGACCAGAAACTGCATGGGATTCAACTCCATTTAAGACTGGGAAACAAACGCTAGCTCGCCTTACAAGAAACACACTCTATTTTGAGAAAAGAGCACTCTTCTACTCTACTGTGTTTCCTATGGGGTCCAAACAGTGAGCTTGCTCAGAACAAAACAACTGTGCTTCCTACACACACGGACAATATCTAGTTCAACTCTGCTTAGGAACCTGAGAAGAACAGTAGCTCCACTTCAGTCCAATACACTGTACTTGCTGGGAACAGACGCGAGTGCTATTTACACTGTGTATGGCAATTGGAGCACAATAGTGACTCATCTTACCAGAAAACAATTCTTGCTCGTAGTACAAAAAACTGCATGTGAATCAACTCCATTTAGGACTGGGAAACAAACTCTAGCTCGCCTTACAAGAAACACACTCTGCTTTTGAGATAAGAGCACTCTTCTACTCTACTGTGTTTCCTGTAGGGCCAGAACAGTGAGCTTGCTCAGAACAAAAGAACTGTGCTTCCTACACACACGGCCATATCTAGTTCAATTCTGCTTAGGAACCTGACAAGAACAGTAGATCCTCTTCAGTCCAATACACTGTACTTGCAGGGAACAGACGCCAGTGCTATTTGTCAAGTGTATGGCAATGTCAGTGCAATAGTGACTCTTCTTACCATAAAACAACTCTTGCTAGTAGGACAAGAAACTGCATGTGATTCAACTCCATTTAGGACTGGGAAACAAACGCTAGCTCGCCTTACAAGAAACACACTCTGCTTTAGAGAAAAGAGCACTCTTCTACTCTACTGTGTTTCCTATAGGGCCAGAACAGTGAGCTTGCTCAGAACAAAACAACTGTGCTTCCTACACACACGGGCCATATCTAGTTCAACTCTGCTTAGGAAACTGACAAGAACAGTAGCTCCTCTTCAGTCCAATACACTGTACCTTCTGGGAACAGACGCGAGTGCTATTTGCACTGTGTATGGCAATGGCAGCGCAATAGTGACTCTTCTTACCAGAAAACAATTCTTGCTCGTAGTACCAGAAACTGCATGGGATTCAACTAAACTTAGGACTGGGAAACAAACGCTAGTTCGCCTTACAAGAAACACACTCTGCTTTTGTAAAAAGAGCACTCTTCTACTCCACTGTGTTTCCTATGGGGTACAAACAGTGAGCTTGCTCAGAACAAAAGAACTGTGCTTCCTACACACATGGACCATATCTAGTTCAACTCTGCTTAGGAAACTGACAAGAACAGTAGCTCCAATTCAGTCCAATACACTGTACTTGCTGGGAACAGACGGGAGTGCTATTTGCACTGTATAAGGCATTTGGAGCGCAATAGTGACTCTTCACACCAGAAAAAACTCTTGCTTGTAGGACCAAAAACTGCATGTGATTCAACTCCATTTAGGACTGGGAAACAAATGCGAGCTCACCTTACAAGAAACACACTCTGCTTTAGAGAAAAGAGCACTCCTCTACTCTACTGTGTTTCCTATAGGGCCAAAACAGTGAGCTTGCTCAGAACATAAGAACTGTGCCTCCTACACACACGGGCCATATCTAGTTCAACTCTGCTTAGGACACAGACAAGAACAGTAGCTCCTCTTCAGTCCAATACACTGTATTTGCTGGGAACAGACGCATGGGAATTTGCACTGTGTATGGCAATGGAAGCGCAATAGTGACTTTCCTTACCAGAAAACAACTCTTGCTCGTAGGACCAGAAACTGCATGTGATTCCACACCATTTAGTACTAGGAAACAAATGCTAGCTCGCCTTACAAGAAACACACTCTGCTTTAGAGAAAAGAGCACTCTTCTACTCTACTGTGTTTCCTATGGGGTCCAAACAGTGAGCTTGCTCAGAACAAAAGAACTGTGCTTCCTACACACACGGACCATATCTAGTTCAACTCTGCTTAGTAAACTGACAGGAACAGTAGCTCCTATTCAGTCCAATACAGTGTACATGCTGGGAAAAACCACGAGTGCTATTTGCCTTGTGTAGGGCAATGGGAGCGCAATAGTGACTTTCTTTACCAGAAAACAACTCTTGTTCATAGGACCAGAAACTGCATGTGATTCCACTCCATTTAAAACTAGGAAACAAACGCTAGCTCGCCTTACAAAAACACACTCTGCTTTTGAGAAAAGAGCACTCTTCTACTCTACTGTGTTTCCTATAGGGCCAGAACAGTGGACTTGCTCAGAACATAAGAACTATGCTTCCTACACACACGGGCCATATCTAGTTCAACTCTGCTTAGGAAACTGACAAGAACAGTAGATCCTCTTCAGTCCAATACACTGTACTTGCTGGGAACAGACGCCAGTGCTATTTGTCCTGTGTATGGCAATGGCAGCGCAATAGTGACTCTTCTTACCATAAAACAACTATTGCTCGTAGAACTACAAACTACATGTGATTCAACTCCATTTAGGACTGGGAAACAAACGCTAGCTCGCCTTACAAGAAACACACTCTGCTTTAGAGTAAAGAGCACTCTTCTACTCTACTGTGTTTCCTATAGGGCCAGAACAGTGAGCTTGCTCAGAACAAAAGAACTGTGCTTCCTACACACAGGGGCCATAACTAGTTCAACTCTGCTTAGGAAAGTGACAAGAACAGTAGCTCCTCTTCAGTCCGATACACTGTACTTGCTGGGAACTGACGCCAGTACTATTTGCACTGTGTATGGCAATGGGAACACAATAGTGACTTTCCTTACCAGAAAACAACTCTTGCTCATAGGACCAGAAACTGCATGTGATTCAACTCCATTTAGGACTGGGAAACAAACGCTAGCTCGCCTTACAAGAAACACACTCTGCTTTAGAGAAAAGAGCACTCTTCTACTCTACTGTGTTTCCTATGGGGTCCAAACAGTGAGCTTGCACAGAACAAAAAACTGTGCATCCTACACACGGACCATATTTAGTTCAACTCTGCTTAGGAAACTGACAAGAACAGTAGCTCCTCTTCAGTCTGATACACAGTACTTGCTGGGAATGGACGTGAGTGCTATTTGCACTGTGTATGGCAATTCGGGCACAATAGTGACTCTTCTTACCAGAAAACAACTCTTGCTCTTAAGACAAAAAACTGCATGTGACTCAACTCCATTTAGGACAGGGAAACAAACTCTAGCTCGCCTTACAAGAAACACACTCTGCTTTTGAGAAAAGAGCACTCTTCTACTCTACTGTGTTTCCTGTAGGGCCAGAACAGTGAGCGTGCTCAGAACAAAAGAACTGTGCTTCCTACACACGGCCATATCTAGTTCAATTCTGATTAGGAACCTGACAAGAACAGTAGATCCTCTTCAGTCCAATACACTGTAATAGCTGGGAACAGACGCCACTGCTATTTGTCTTGTGTATGGCAATGGCAGTGCAATAGTGACTATTCTTACCATAAAACAACTCTTGCTTGTAGGACCAGAAACTGCATGTGATTCAACTCCATTTAGGACTGGGAAACAAATGCTAGCTCGCCTTACAAGAAACACACTCTGCTTTAGAGAAAACAGCACTCTTCTACTCTACTGTGTTTCCTATTGGGTCTGAAATGTGAGCTTGCTCAGAACAAAAGAACTGTGCTTCCTACACACACGGCCATATCTAGTTCAACTCTGCTTAGGAAACTGACAAGAACAGTAGCTCCTCTTCAGTCCAATACACTGTACTTGCTGGGAACAGACGCAATTGCTTATTGCACTGTGTATGGCAATGGGAGCAAAATAGTGACTCTTCTTACCAGAAAACAACTCTTGCTCGTAGGACAAGAAACTGCATGGGATTCAACTCCATTTAGGACTGGGAAACAATCGCTAGCTCGACTTACAAGAAACACACTCTCCTTTTGAGAAAACAGCACTCTTCTACTCTACTGTGTTTCCTATGGGTTCTGAAACGTGAGCTTGCTCAGAACAAAAGAACTATGCTTCCTACAAACACGGGCCATATCTAGTTAAACTCTGCTTAGGAAACTGACAAGAACAGTAGCTCCTCTTCAGTCCAATACACTGTACGTGCTGGGAACAGACGCAATTGCTTTTGCACTGTGTATGGCAATGGGAGGGCAATAGTGACTTTCCTTACCAGAAAACAACTCTTGCTCATAGGACCAGAAACTGCATGTGACTCAACTCCATTTAGGACTGAGAAACAAACGCTGGCTCGCCTTACCAGAAACACACTCTGCTTTTGAGAAAAGAGCACTCTTCTACTCTACTGTGTTTCCTATGGGGTCTGAAACGTGAGATTGCACAGAACAAAAGAACTGTGCTTCCTACACACACGGCCATACCTAGTTCAATTCTGCTTAGGAAACAGACAAGAACAGTAGATCCTCTTTAGTCCAATACACTGTACATGCTGGGAACCGACGCCAGTGCTATTTGCACTGTGTATGACAATGGGAGCGCAATAGTGACTTTCCTTAACAGAAAACAACTCTTGCTCGTAGGACCAGAAACTGCATGGGATTCAACTCCATTTCTGACTGGGAAACAAACACAAGCTCGCTTTACAAGAAACACACTCTGCTTTTGAGAAAAGAGCACTCTTCTACTCTACTGTATTTCCTATGGGGTCTGAACAGTGAGCTTGCTCAGAACAAAAGAACTGTGCTTCATACACACACGACCATATCTAGTTCAATTCTGTTTAGGAAACTGACAAGAACAGTAGATCCTCTTCCGTCCAATACACTGTACATGCTGGGAACAGACGCCAGTGCTATTTGCCCTGTGTTTGAAAATGGGAGCACAATAGTGACTCTTCTTACCAAAAACTACTCTTGCTTGTAGGACCAGAAACTGTATTTGATTCAAATCCATTTAGGACTGAGAAACAAACACTAGCTCGCCTTACAAGAAACACACTCTGCTTTTGAGAAAAGAGCACTCTTCTACTCTACTGTGTTTCCTATAGGGAAAGAACAGTGAGCTTGCTCAGAACAAAAGAACTGTGATTCCTACACACACGGGCCATATCTAGTTCAACTCTGCTTAGGAAACTGATAAGAACAGTAGCTCCTCTTCAGTCCAATACACTGTACTTGCTGGGAACAGACGCGAGTGCTATTTGCACTGAGTATGGCAATGGGAGCACAATAGTTATGTTCCTTACCAGAAAACAACTCTGCTTGTAGGACCAGAAACTGCATGGGACTCAACTCCATATAGGACTGGGAAACAAACGCTAGCTTGCCTTACAAGAAACACACTCCACTTTTGAGAAAAGAGCACTCTTCTACTCTACTGTGTTTCCTATAGGGAAAGAACAGTGAGCTTGCTCAGAACAAAAGAACTGTGATTCCTACACACACGGGCCATATCTAGTTCAACTCTGCTTAGGAAACTGATAAGAACAGTAGCTCCTCTTCAGTCCAATACACTGTACTTGCTGGGAACAGAGGCGAGTGCTATTTGCACTGTGTAGGGCAATGGGAGCGCAATAGTGACTTTCATTACCAGAAAACAACTCTTGCTCGTAGGACCAGAAACTGCATGTGATTCAACTCCATTTAGGACTGAGAAACAAACACTAGCTCGCCTTACAAGAAACACACTCTGCTTTTGAGAAAAGAGCACTCTTCTACTCTACTGTGTTTCCTATATGGAAAGAACAGTGAGCTTGCTCAGAACAAAAGAACTATGCTTCCTACAAACACGGGCCATATCTAGTTAAACTCTGCTTAGGAAACTGACAAGAACAGTAGCTCCTCTTCAGTCCAATACACTGTACGTGCTGGGAACAGACGCAATTGCTTTTGCACTGTGTATGGCAATGGGAGGGCAATAGTGACTTTCCTTACCAGAAAACAACTCTTGCTCATATGACCAGAAACTGCATGTGACTCAACTCCATTTAGGACTGAGAAACAAATGCTGGCTCGCCTTACCAGAAACACACTCTGCTTTTGAGAAAAGAGCACTCTTCTACTCTACTGTGTTTCCTATGGGGTCTGAAACGTGAGCTTGCACAGAACAAAAGAACTGTGCTTCCTACACACACGGCCATACCTAGTTCAATTCTGCTTAGGAAACAGACAAGAACAGTAGATCCTCTTTAGTCCAATACACTGTACATGCTGGGAACCGACGCCAGTGCTATTTGACACTGTGTATGACAATGGGAGCGCAATACTGACTTTCCTTAACAGAAAACAACTCTTGCTCGTAGGACCAGAAACTGCATGGGATTCAACTCCATTTCTGACTGGGAAACAAACACAAGCTCGCTTTACAAGAAACACACTCTGCTTTTGAGAAAAGAGCACTCTTCTACTCTACTGTATTTCCTATGGGGTCTGAACAGTGAGCTTGCTCAGAACAAAAGAACTGTGCTTCCTACACACGACCATATCTAGTTCAATTCTGTTTAGGAAACTGACAAGAACAGTAGATCCTCTTCAGTCCAATACACTGTACATGCTGGGAACAGACGCCAGTGCTATTTGCCCTGTGTTTGAAAATGGGAGCACAATAGTGACTCTTCTTACCAAAAAACTACTCTTGCTTGTAGGACCAGAAACTAAATTTGATTCAAATCCATTTAGGACTGAGAAACAAACACTAGCTCGCCTTACAAGAAACACACTCTGCTTTTGAGAAAAGAGCACTCTTCTACTCTACTGTGTTTCCTATTAGGAAAGAAAAGTGAGCTTGCTCAGAACAAAAGAACTGTGATTCCTACACACACGGGCCATATCTATTCAACTCTGCTTAGGAAACTGATAAGAACAGTAGCTCCTCTTCAGTCCAATACACTGTACTTGCTGGGAACAGACGCGAGTGCTATTTGCACTGAGTATGGCAATGGGAGCACAATAGTTACGTTCCTTACCAGAAAACAACACTGCTTGTAGGACCAGAAACTGCATGGGACTCAACTCCATATAGGACTGGGAAACAAACGCTAGATTGCCTTACAAGAAACACACTCCACTTTTGAGAAAAGAGCACTCTTCTACTCTACTGTGTTTCCTATAGGGAAAGAACAGTGAGCTTGC
Source organism: Peromyscus eremicus (assembly GCF_949786415.1). Lineage (NCBI taxonomy): Eukaryota > Metazoa > Chordata > Mammalia > Rodentia > Cricetidae > Peromyscus > Peromyscus eremicus. The sequence continues at coordinate 17,202 of NW_026735759.1, read as the reverse complement.
TCAGAACAAAAGTACTGTGATTCCTACACACACGGGCCAAATCTAGTTCAACTCTGCTTAGGAAACTGATAAGAACAGTAGCTCTTCTTCAGTCCAATACACTGTACTTGCTGGGAACAGACGCCAGTGCTATTTGCACTGTGTATGACAATGGGAGCGCAATAGAGACTTTCCTTACCAGAAAACAACTCTTGCTCGTAGGACCAGAAACTGCATGTGATTCAACTCTATTTAGGACTGAGAAACAAACACTAGCTCGCCTTACAAGAAACACACTCTGCTTTTGAGAAAAGAGCACTCTTCTACTCTACTGTGTTTCCTATAGGGAAAGAACAGTGAGCTTGCTTTGAACAAAAGAATTGTGATTCCTACACACACGGGCCATATCTAGTTCAACTCTGCTTAGGAAACTGACAAGAACAGTAGCTCCTCTTCAGCCCAATACACTGTACTTGCTGGGAACAGACGCAATTGCTTTTTGCACTGTGTATGGCAAAGGGAGCAAAATAGTGACTCTTCTTATCAGAAAACAACTCTTGCTCATTGCACCAGAAACTGCATGTTTATTCAACTCCATTTAGGACTGGGAAACAATCGCTAGCTCGCCTTACAAGAAACACACTCTGCTTTTGAGAAAAAGGCAGTCTTCTACTCTACTGTGTTTCCTATGGGGTCCGAACAGTGAGCTTGCTCAGAACAAAAGAACTGTGCTTCCTACACACACGTGCCATACATAGTTCAACTCTGCTTATGAAACTGACAGGAACAGTAGCTCCTCTTCAGTCCAATACACTGTACTTACTGGGAACAGACGCGAGTGCTATTTGCATTGTGTATGGCAATGGGAGCACAATAGTGACTTTCCTTACCAGAAAACAACTCTTGCTCATAGGCCCAGAAACTATATGTGACTCAACTCCATATAGGACTGGGAAACAAACGCTAGCTCGCCTTACAAGAAACACACTCCACTTTTGAGAAAGGAGCACTCTTCTACTCTACTGTGTTTCCTATTGGGTCCGAAAAGTGAGCTTGCTCAGAACCAAAGAACTGTGCTTCCTACACACATGGGCCATATCTAGTTCAACTCTGCTTAGGAAACTGACAAGAACAGTAGCTCCTCTTCAGTCCAATACACTCTTCTTGCTGGGTACAGATGCGAGTGCTATTTGCCCTGTGTATGACAATGGGAGAGCAATAGTGACTTTCCTTACCAGAAAACAACTCTTGCTCGTAGGACCAGAAACTGCATGGGATTCAATTCCATTTCTGACTGGGAAACAAACACAAGCTTGCCTTACAAGAAACACACTCCGCTTTTGAGAAAAGAGCACTCTTCTACTCTACAGTATTTCCTATGGGGTCTGAACAGTGAGCTTGCTCAGAACAAAAGAACTGTGCTTCCTACACACACGACCATATCTAGTTCAATTCTGTTTAGGAAACTGACAAGAACAGTAGATCCTCTTCAATCCAATACACTGTACTTTCTGGGAACAGACGCAATTGCTTTTTGCACTGTGTATGGCAATGGGAGCAAAATAGTGACTCTTCTTACCAGAAAACAACTCTTCCTCGTAGGACAAGAAACTGCATGTGATTCAACTCCATTTAGGACTGGGAAACAATCGCTAGCTCGCCTTACAAGAAACACACTCTGCTTTTGAGAAAACAGCACTCTTCTACTCTACTGTGTTTCTTATTGGGTCTGAAACGTGAGCTTGCTCAGAACAAAAGAACTATGCTTCCTACAAACACGGGCCATATCTAGTTAAACTCTGCTTAGGAAACTGACAAGAACAGTAGCTCCTTTTCAGTCCAATACACTGTACTTGCTGGGAACAGACGCAACTGCTTTTTGCACTGTGTATGGCAATGGGAGCAAAACAGTGACTCTTCTTACCAGAAAACAACTCTTGTTTGTAGGACAAGAAACTGCATGTGATTCAACTCCATTTAGGACTGGGAAACAATCGCTAGCTCGACTTACAAGAAACACACTCTGCTTTTGAGGAAAGGGCACTCTTGTACTCTACTGTGTTTCCTATGGGGTCTGAAACGTGAGCTTGCTCAGAACAAAAGAACTATGCTTCCTACAAACACGGGCCATATCTAGTTAAACTCTGCTTAGGAAACTGACAAGAACAGTAGCTTCTCTTCAGTCCAATACACTGTACTTGCTGGGAACAGACGCGAGTGCTATTTGCACTGTGTATGGCAATGGGAGGGCAATAGTGACTTTCCTTACCAGAAAACAACTCTTGATCATAGGACCAGAAACTGCATGTGATTCAACTCCATTTAGGACTGATAAACAAACGCTGGGTCGCCAAACAAGAAACACACTCTGCTTTTGAGAAAAGAGTACTCTTCTACTCTACTGTGTTTCCTATGGGGTCGGAACAGTGAGCTTGCTCAGAACAAAAGAACTGTGCTTCCTACACACACGGCCATATCTAGTTCAACTCTGCTTAGGAAACTGACAAGAACAGTAGATCCTCTTCAGTCCAATACACTGTACATGCTGGGAACCGACGCCAGTGCTATTTGCCCTGTGTATGACAATGGGAGCGCAATAGTGACTTTCCTTTCCAGAAAACTACTCTTGCTCGTAGGACCAGAAACTGCATGGGATTCAACTCCATTTCTGACTGGGAAACAAACACAAGCTCGCCTTACAAGAAACACACTCTGCTTTTGAGAAAAGAGCACTCTTCTACTCTACTGTATTTCCTATGGGGTCTGAACAGTGAGCTTGCTCAGAACAAAAGAACTGTGCTTCCTACACACACGACCATATCTAGTTCAATTCTGTTTAGGAAACTGACAAGAACAGTAGATCCTCTTCAGTCCAATACACTGTACATGCTGGGAACAGACGCCAGTGCTATTTGCCCTGTGTTTGAAAATGGGAGCACAATAGTGACTCTTCTTACCAGAAAACTACTCTTGCTTGTACGACCAGAAACTGCATGTGATTCAACTCCATTTGGGACTGAGAAACAAACACTAGATCGCCTTACAAGAAACACACTCTGCTTTTGAGAAAAGAGCACTCTTCTACTCTACTGTGTTTCCTATAGGGAAAGAACAGTGAGCTTGCTCAGAACAAAAGAACTGTGCTTCCTACACAAACGGGCCATATCTAGTTCAACTCTGCTTAGGAAACTGACAAGAACAGTAGCTCCTCTTCAGTCCAATACACTGTACTTGCTGGGAACAGACGCAATTGCTTATTGCACTGTGTATGGCAATGGGAGCAAAATAGTGACTCTTCTTACCAGAAAACAACTCTTGCTCGTAGGACAAGAAACTGCATGGGATTCAACTCCATTTAGGACTGGGAAACAATCGCTAGCTCGACTTACAAGAAACACACTCTGCTTTTGAGAAAACAGCACTCTTCTACTCTACTGTGTTTCCTATGGGGTCTAAAACTTGAGCTTGCTCAGAACAAAAGAACTATGCTTCCTACAAACACGGGCCATATCTAGTTAAACTCTGCTTAGGAAACTGACAAGAACAGTAGCTCCTCTTCAGTCCAATACACTGTATGTGCTGGGAACAGACGCAATTGCTTTTGCACTGTGTATGGCAATGGGAGGGCAATAGTGACTTTCCTTACCAGAAAACAACTCTTGCTCATAGGACCAGAAACTGCATGTGACTCAACTCCATTTAGGACTGAGAAACAAACGCTGGCTCGCCTTACCAGAAACACACTCTGCTCTTGAGAAAAGAGCACTCTTCTACTCTACTGTGTTTCCTATGGGGTCTGAAACGTGAGCTTGCACAGAACAAAAGAACTGTGCTTCCTACACACACGGCCATACCTAGTTCAATTCTGCTTAGGAAACAGACAAGAACAGTAGATCCTCTTTAGTCCAATACACTGTACATGCTGGGAACCGACGCCAGTGCTATTTGCACTGTGTATGACAATGGGAGCGCAATAGTGACTTTCCTTAACAGAAAACAACTCTTGCTCGTAGGACCAGAAACTGCATGGGATTCAACTCCATTTCTGACTGGGAAACAAACACAAGCTCGCTTTACAAGAAACACACTCTGCTTTTGAGAAAAGGGCACTCTTCTACTCTACTGAATTTCCTACGGGGTCTGAACTGTGAGCTTGCTCAGAACAAAAGAACTGTGCTTCCTACACACGACCATATCTAGTTCAATTCTGTTTAGGAAACTGACAAGAACAGTAGATCCTCTTCAGTCCAATACACTGTACATGCTGGGAACAGTCGCCAGTGCTATTTGCCCTGTGTTTGAAAATGGGAGCACAATAGTGACTCTTCTTACCAAAAACTACTCTTGCTTGTAGGACCAGAAACTGTATTTGATTCAAATCCATTTAGGACTGAGAAACAAACACTAGCTCGCCTTACAAGAAACACACTCTGCTTTTGAGAAAAGAGCACTCTTCTACTCTACTGTGTTTCCTTTAGGGAAAGAACAGTGAGCTTGCTCAGAACAAAAGAACTGTGATTCCTACACACACGGGCCATATCTAGTTCAACTCTGCTTAGGAAACTGATAAGAACAGTAGCTCCTCTTCAGTCCAATACACTGTACTTGCTGGGAACAGACGCGAGTGCTATTTGCACTGAGTATGGCAATGGGAGCACAATAGTTACGTTCCTTACCAGAAAACAACTCTGCTTGTAGGACCAGAAACTGCATGGGACTCAACTCCATATAGGACTGGGAAACAAACGCTAGCTTGCCTTACAAGAAACACACTCCACTTTTGAGAAAAGAGCACTCTTCTACTCTACTGTGTTTCCTATAGGGAAAGAACAGTGAGCTTGCTCAGAACAAAAGAACTGTGATTCCTACACACACGGGCCATATCTAGTTCAACTCTGCTTAGGAAACTGATAAGAACAGTAGCTCCTCTTCAGTCCAATACACTGTACTTGCTGGGAACAGAGGCGAGTGCTATTTGCACTGTGTATGGCAATGGGAGCGCAATAGTGACTTTCCTTACCAGAAAACAACTCTTGCTCGTAGGACCAGAAACTGCATGTGATTCAACTCCATTTAGGACTGAGAAACAAACACTAGCTCGCCTTACAAGAAACACGCTCTGCTTTTGAGAAAAGAGCACTCTTCTACTCTACTGTGTTTCCTATAGGGAAAGAACAGTGAGCTTGCTCAGAACAAAAGAACTATGCTTCCTACAAACACGGGCCATATCTAGTTAAACTCTGCTTAGGAAACTGACAAAAACAGTAGCTCCTCTTCAGTCCAATACACTGTACGTGCTGGGAACAGACGCAATTGCTTTTGCACTGTGTATGGCAATGGGAGGGCAATAGTGACTTTCCTTACCAGAAAACAACTCTTGCTCATAGGACCAGAAACTGCATGTGACTCAACTCCATTTAGGACTGAGAAACAAATGCTGGCTCGCCTTACCAGAAACACACTCTGCTTTTGAGAAAAGAGCACTCTTCTACTCTACTGTGTTTCCTATGGGGTCTGAAACGTGAGCTTGCACAGAACAAAAGAACTGTGCTTCCTACACACACGGCCATACCTAGTTCAATTCTGCTTAGGAAACAGACAAGAACAGTAGATCCTCTTTAGTCCAATACACTGTACATGCTGGGAACCGACGCCAGTGCTATTTGCACTGTGTATGACAATGGGAGCGCAATAGTGACTTTCCTTAACAGAAAACAACTCTTGCTCGTAGGACCAGAAACTGCATGGGATTCAACTCCATTTCTGACTGGGAAACAAACACAAGCTCGCTTTACAAGAAACACACTCTGCTTTTGAGAAAAGAGCACTCTTCTACTCTACTGTATTTCCTATGGGGTCTGAACAGTGAGCTTGCTCAGAACAAAAGAACTGTGCTTCATACACACACGACCATATCTAGTTCAATTCTGTTTAGGAAACCTGACAAGATCAGTAGATCCTCTTCAGTCCAATACACTGTACATGCTGGGAACAGACGCCAGTGCTATTTGCCCTGTGTTTGAAAATGGGAGCACAATAGTGACTCTTCTTACCAAAAAATTACTCTTGCTTGTAGGACCAGAAACTGCATTTGATTCAAATCCATTTAGGACTGAGAAACAAACACTAGCTCGCCTTACAAGAAACACACTCTGCTTTTGAGAAAAGAGCACTCTTCTACTCTACTGTGTTTCCTATAGGGAAAGAACAGTGAGCTTGCTTTGAACAAAAGAATTGTGATTCCTACACACACGGGCCATATCTAGTTCAACTCTGCTTAGGAAACTGACAAGAACAGTAGCTCCTCTTCAGCCCAATACACTGTACTTGCTGGGAACAGACGCAATTGCTTTTTGCACTGTGTATGGCAAAGGGAGCAAAATAGTGACTCTTCTTATCAGAAAACAACTCTTGCTCATTGCACCAGAAACTGCATGTTTATTCAACTCCATTTAGGACTGGGAAACAATCGCTAGCTCGCCTTACAAGAAACACACTCTGCTTTTGAGAAAAAGGCAGTCTTCTACTCTACTGTGTTTCCTATGGGGTCCGAACAGTGAGCTTGCTCAGAACAAAAGAACTGTGCTTCCTACACACACGTGCCATACATAGTTCAACTCTGCTTATGAAACTGACAGGAACAGTAGCTCCTCTTCAGTCCAATACACTGTACTTACTGGGAACAGACGCGAGTGCTATTTGCATTGTGTATGGCAATGGGAGCACAATAGTGACTTTCCTTACCAGAAAACAACTCTTGCTCATAGGCCCAGAAACTATATGTGACTCAACTCCATATAGGACTGGGAAACAAACGCTAGCTCGCCTTACAAGAAACACACTCCACTTTTGAGAAAGGAGCACTCTTCTACTCTACTGTGTTTCCTATTGGGTCCGAAAAGTGAGCTTGCTCAGAACCAAAGAACTGTGCTTCCTACACACACGGGCCATATCTAGTTCAACTCTGCTTAGGAAACTGACAAGAACAGTAGCTCCTCTTCAGTCCAATACACTCTTCTTGCTGGGTACAGATGCGAGTGCTATTTGCCCTGTGTATGACAATGGGAGAGCAATAGTGACTTTCCTTACCAGAAAACAACTCTTGCTCGTAGGACCAGAAACTGCATGGGATTCAATTCCATTTCTGACTGGGAAACAAACACAAGCTTGCCTTACAAGAAACACACTCCGCTTTTGAGAAAAGAGCACTCTTCTACTCTACAGTATTTCCTATGGGGTCTGAACAGTGAGCTTGCTCAGAACAAAAGAACTGTGCTTCCTACACACACGACCATATCTAGTTCAATTCTGTTTAGGAAACTGACAAGAACAGTAGATCCTCTTCAATCCAATACACTGTACTTTCTGGGAACAGACGCAATTGCTTTTTGCACTGTGTATGGCAATGGGAGCAAAATAGTGACTCTTCTTACCAGAAAACAACTCTTCCTCGTAGGACAAGAAACTGCATGTGATTCAACTCCATTTAGGACTGGGAAACAATCGCTAGCTCGCCTTACAAGAAACACACTCTGCTTTTGAGAAAACAGCACTCTTCTACTCTACTGTGTTTCTTATTGGGTCTGAAACGTGAGCTTGCTCAGAACAAAAGAACTATGCTTCCTACAAACACGGGCCATATCTAGTTAAACTCTGCTTAGGAAACTGACAAGAACAGTAGCTCCTTTTCAGTCCAATACACTGTACTTGCTGGGAACAGACGCAACTGCTTTTTGCACTGTGTATGGCAATGGGAGCAAAACAGTGACTCTTCTTACCAGAAAACAACTCTTGTTTGTAGGACAAGAAACTGCATGTGATTCAACTCCATTTAGGACTGGGAAACAATCGCTAGAACGACTTACAAGAAACACACTCTGCTTTTGAGGAAAGGGCACTCTTGTACTCTACTGTGTTTCCTATGGGGTCTGAAACGTGAGCTTGCTCAGAACAAAAGAACTATGCTTCCTACAAACACGGGCCATATCTAGTTAAACTCTGCTTAGGAAACTGACAAGAACAGTAGCTTCTCTTCAGTCCAATACACTGTACTTGCTGGGAACAGACGCGAGTGCTATTTGCACTGTGTATGGCAATGGGAGGGCAATAGTGACTTTCCTTACCAGAAAACAACTCTTGATCATAGGACCAGAAACTGCATGTGATTCAACTCCATTTAGGACTGATAAACAAACGCTGGGTCGCCAAACAAGAAACACACTCTGCTTTTGAGAAAAGAGTACTCTTCTACTCTACTGTGTTTCCTATGGGGTCGGAACAGTGAGCTTGCTCAGAACAAAAGAACTGTGCTTCCTACACACACGGCCATATCTAGTTCAACTCTGCTTAGGAAACTGACAAGAACAGTAGATCCTCTTCAGTCCAATACACTGTACATGCTGGGAACAGACGCCAGTGCTATTTGCCCTGTGTTTGAAAATGGGAGCACAATAGTGACTCTTCTTACCAGAAAACTACTCTTGCTTGTACGACCAGAAACTGCATGTGATTCAACTCCATTTGGGACTGAGAAACAAACACTAGATCGCCTTACAAGAAACACACTCTGCTTTTGAGAAAAGAGCACTCTTCTACTCTACTGTGTTTCCTATAGGGAAAGAACAGTGAGCTTGCTCAGAACAAAAGAACTGTGCTTCCTACACAAACGGGCCATATCTAGTTCAACTCTGCTTAGGAAACTGACAAGAACAGTAGCTCCTCTTCAGTCCAATACACTGTACTTGCTGGGAACAGACGCAATTGCTTATTGCACTGTGTATGGCAATGGGAGCAAAATAGTGACTCTTCTTACCAGAAAACAACTCTTGCTCGTAGGACAAGAAACTGCATGGGATTCAACTCCATTTAGGACTGGGAAACAATCGCTAGCTCGACTTACAAGAAACACACTCTGCTTTTGAGAAAACAGCACTCTTCTACTCTACTGTGTTTCCTATGGGGTCTAAAACTTGAGCTTGCTCAGAACAAAAGAACTATGCTTCCTACAAACACGGGCCATATCTAGTTAAACTCTGCTTAGGATACTGACAAGAACAGTAGCTCCTCTTCAGTCCAATACACTGTATGTGCTGGGAACAGACGCAATTGCTTTTGCACTGTGTATGGCAATGGGAGGGCAATAGTGACTTTCCTTACCAGAAAACAACTCTTGCTCATAGGACCAGAAACTGCATGTGACTCAACTCCATTTAGGACTGAGAAACAAACGCTGGCTCGCCTTACCAGAAACACACTCTGCTCTTGAGAAAAGAGCACTCTTCTACTCTACTGTGTTTCCTATGGGGTCTGAAACGTGAGCTTGCACAGAACAAAAGAACTGTGCTTCCTACACACACGGCCATACCTAGTTCAATTCTGCTTAGGAAACAGACAAGAACAGTAGATCCTCTTTAGTCCAATACACTGTACATGCTGGGAACCGACGCCAGTGCTATTTGCACTGTGTATGACAATGGGAGCGCAATAGTGACTTTCCTTAACAGAAAACAACTCTTGCTCGTAGGACCAGAAACTGCATGGGATTCAACTCCATTTCTGACTGGGAAACAAACACAAGCTCGCTTTACAAGAAACACACTCTGCTTTTGAGAAAAGGGCACTCTTCTACTCTACTGAATTTCCTACGGGGTCTGAACTGTGAGCTTGCTCAGAACAAAAGAACTGTGCTTCCTACACACGACCATATCTAGTTCAATTCTGTTTAGGAAACTGACAAGAACAGTAGATCCTCTTCAGTCCAATACACTGTACATGCTGGGAACAGTCGCCAGTGCTATTTGCCCTGTGTTTGAAAATGGGAGCACAATAGTGACTCTTCTTACCAAAAACTACTCTTGCTTGTAGGACCAGAAACTGTATTTGATTCAAATCCATTTAGGACTGAGAAACAAACACTAGCTCGCCTTACAAGAAACACACTCTGCTTTTGAGAAAAGAGCACTCTTCTACTCTACTGTGTTTCCTTTAGGGAAAGAACAGTGAGCTTGCTCAGAACAAAAGAACTGTGATTCCTACACACACGGGCCATATCTAGTTCAACTCTGCTTAGGAAACTGATAAGAACAGTAGCTCCTCTTCAGTCCAATACACTGTACTTGCTGGGAACAGACGCGAGTGCTATTTGCACTGAGTATGGCAATGGGAGCACAATAGTTACGTTCCTTACCAGAAAACAACTCTGCTTGTAGGACCAGAAACTGCATGGGACTCAACTCCATATAGGACTGGGAAACAAACGCTAGCTTGCCTTACAAGAAACACACTCCACTTTTGAGAAAAGAGCACTCTTCTACTCTACTGTGTTTCCTATAGGGAAAGAACAGTGAGCTTGCTCAGAACAAAAGAACTGTGATTCCTACACACACGGGCCATATCTAGTTCAACTCTGCTTAGGAAACTGATAAGAACAGTAGCTCCTCTTCAGTCCAATACACTGTACTTGCTGGGAACAGAGGCGAGTGCTATTTGCACTGTGTATGGCAATGGGAGCGCAATAGTGACTTTCCTTACCAGAAAACAACTCTTGCTCGTAGGACCAGAAACTGCATGTGATTCAACTCCATTTAGGACTGAGAAACAAACACTAGCTCGCCTTACAAGAAACACGCTCTGCTTTTGAGAAAAGAGCACTCTTCTACTCTACTGTGTTTCCTATAGGGAAAGAACAGTGAGCTTGCTCAGAACAAAAGAACTATGCTTCCTACAAACACGGGCCATATCTAGTTAAACTCTGCTTAGGAAACTGACAAAAACAGTAGCTCCTCTTCAGTCCAATACACTGTACGTGCTGGGAACAGACGCAATTGCTTTTGCACTGTGTATGGCAATGGGAGGGCAATAGTGACTTTCCTTACCAGAAAACAACTCTTGCTCATAGGACCAGAAACTGCATGTGACTCAACTCCATTTAGGACTGAGAAACAAATGCTGGCTCGCCTTACCAGAAACACACTCTGCTTTTGAGAAAAGAGCACTCTTCTACTCTACTGTGTTTCCTATGGGGTCTGAAACGTGAGCTTGCACAGAACAAAAGAACTGTGCTTCCTACACACACGGCCATACCTAGTTCAGTTCTGCTTAGGAAACAGACAAGAACAGTAGATCCTCTTTAGTCCAATACACTGTACATGCTGGGAACCGACGCCAGTGCTATTTGCACTGTGTATGACAATGGGAGCGCAATAGTGACTTTCCTTAACAGAAAACAACTCTTGCTCGTAGGACCAGAAACTGCATGGGATTCAACTCCATTTCTGACTGGGAAACAAACACAAGCTCGCTTTACAAGAAACACACTCTGCTTTTGAGAAAAGAGCACTCTTCTACTCTACTGTATTTCCTATGGGGTCTGAACAGTGAGCTTGCTCAGAACAAAAGAACTGTGCTTCATACACACACGACCATATCTAGTTCAATTCTGTTTAGGAAACCTGACAAGATCAGTAGATCCTCTTCAGTCCAATACACTGTACATGCTGGGAACAGACGCCAGTGCTATTTGCCCTGTGTTTGAAAATGGGAGCACAATAGTGACTCTTCTTACCAAAAAATTACTCTTGCTTGTAGGACCAGAAACTGCATTTGATTCAAATCCATTTAGGACTGAGAAACAAACACTAGCTTGCCTTACAAGAAACACACTCTGCTTTTGAGAAAAGAGCACTCTTCTACTCTACTGTGTTTCCTATAGGGAAAGAACAGTGAGCTTGCTTTGAACAAAAGAATTGTGATTCCTACACACACGGGCCATATCTAGTTCAACTCTGCTTAGGAAACTGACAAGAACAGTAGCTCCTCTTCAGCCCAATACACTGTACTTGCTGGGAACAGACGCAATTGCTTTTTGCACTGTGTATGGCAAAGGGAGCAAAATAGTGACTCTTCTTATCAGAAAACAACTCTTGCTCATTGCACCAGAAACTGCATGTTTATTCAACTCCATTTAGGACTGGGAAACAATCGCTAGCTCGCCTTACAAGAAACACACTCTGCTTTTGAGAAAAAGGCAGTCTTCTACTCTACTGTGTTTCCTATGGGGTCCGAACAGTGAGCTTGCTCAGAACAAAAGAACTGTGCTTCCTACACACACGTGCCATACATAGTTCAACTCTGCTTATGAAACTGACAGGAACAGTAGCTCCTCTTCAGTCCAATACACTGTACTTACTGGGAACAGACGCGAGTGCTATTTGCATTGTGTATGGCAATGGGAGCACAATAGTGACTTTCCTTACCAGAAAACAACTCTTGCTCATAGGCCCAGAAACTATATGTGACTCAACTCCATATAGGACTGGGAAACAAACGCTAGCTCGCCTTACAAGAAACACACTCCACTTTTGAGAAAGGAGCACTCTTCTACTCTACTGTGTTTCCTATTGGGTCCGAAAAGTGAGCTTGCTCAGAACCAAAGAACTGTGCTTCCTACACACACGGGCCATATCTAGTTCAACTCTGCTTAGGAAACTGACAAGAACAGTAGCTCCTCTTCAGTCCAATACACTCTTCTTGCTGGGTACAGATGCGAGTGCTATTTGCCCTGTGTATGACAATGGGAGAGCAATAGTGACTTTCCTTACCAGAAAACAACTCTTGCTCGTAGGACCAGAAACTGCATGGGATTCAATTCCATTTCTGACTGGGAAACAAACACAAGCTTGCCTTACAAGAAACACACTCCGCTTTTGAGAAAAGAGCACTCTTCTACTCTACAGTATTTCCTATGGGGTCTGAACAGTGAGCTTGCTCAGAACAAAAGAACTGTGCTTCCTACACACACGACCATATCTAGTTCAATTCTGTTTAGGAAACTGACAAGAACAGTAGATCCTCTTCAATCCAATACACTGTACTTTCTGGGAACAGACGCAATTGCTTTTTGCACTGTGTATGGCAATGGGAGCAAAATAGTGACTCTTCTTACCAGAAAACAACTCTTCCTCGTAGGACAAGAAACTGCATGTGATTCAACTCCATTTAGGACTGGGAAACAATCGCTAGCTCGCCTTACAAGAAACACACTCTGCTTTTGAGAAAACAGCACTCTTCTACTCTACTGTGTTTCTTATTGGGTCTGAAACGTGAGCTTGCTCAGAACAAAAGAACTATGCTTCCTACAAACACGGGCCATATCTAGTTAAACTCTGCTTAGGAAACTGACAAGAACAGTAGCTCCTTTTCAGTCCAATACACTGTACTTGCTGGGAACAGACGCAACTGCTTTTTGCACTGTGTATGGCAATGGGAGCAAAACAGTGACTCTTCTTACCAGAAAACAACTCTTGTTTGTAGGACAAGAAACTGCATGTGATTCAACTCCATTTAGGACTGGGAAACAATCGCTAGCTCGACTTACAAGAAACACACTCTGCTTTTGAGGAAAGGGCACTCTTGTACTCTACTGTGTTTCCTATGGGGTCTGAAACGTGAGCTTGCTCAGAACAAAAGAACTATGCTTCCTACAAACACGGGCCATATCTAGTTAAACTCTGCTTAGGAAACTGACAAGAACAGTAGCTTCTCTTCAGTCCAATACACTGTACTTGCTGGGAACAGACGCGAGTGCTATTTGCACTGTGTATGGCAATGGGAGGGCAATAGTGACTTTCCTTACCAGAAAACAACTCTTGATCATAGGACCAGAAACTGCATGTGATTCAACTCCATTTAGGACTGATAAACAAACGCTGGGTCGCCAAACAAGAAACACACTCTGCTTTTGAGAAAAGAGTACTCTTCTACTCTACTGTGTTTCCTATGGGGTCGGAACAGTGAGCTTGCTCAGAACAAAAGAACTGTGCTTCCTACACACACGGCCATATCTAGTTCAACTCTGCTTAGGAAACTGACAAGAACAGTAGATCCTCTTCAGTCCAATACACTGTACATGCTGGGAACCGACGCCAGTGCTATTTGCCCTGTGTATGACAATGGGAGCGCAATAGTGACTTTCCTTTCCAGAAAACTACTCTTGCTCGTAGGACCAGAAACTGCATGGGATTCAACTCCATTTCTGACTGGGAAACAAACACAAGCTCGCCTTACAAGAAACACACTCTGCTTTTGAGAAAAGAGCACTCTTCTACTCTACTGTATTTCCTATGGGGTCTGAACAGTGAGCTTGCTCAGAACAAAAGAACTGTGCTTCCTACACACACGACCATATCTAGTTCAATTCTGTTTAGGAAACTGACAAGAACAGTAGATCCTCTTCAGTCCAATACACTGTACATGCTGGAACAGACGCCAGTGCTATTTGCCCTGTGTTTGAAAATGGGAGCACAATAGTGACTCTTCTTACCAGAAAACTACTCTTGCTTGTACGACCAGAAACTGCATGTGATTCAACTCCATTTGGGACTGAGAAACAAACACTAGATCGCCTTACAAGAAACACACTCTGCTTTTGAGAAAAGAGCACTCTTCTACTCTACTGTGTTTCCTATAGGGAAAGAACAGTGAGCTTGCTCAGAACAAAAGAACTGTGCTTCCTACACAAACGGGCCATATCTAGTTCAACTCTGCTTAGGAAACTGACAAGAACAGTAGCTCCTCTTCAGTCCAATACACTGTACTTGCTGGGAACAGACGCAATTGCTTATTGCACTGTGTATGGCAATGGGAGCAAAATAGTGACTCTTCTTACCAGAAAACAACTCTTGCTCGTAGGACAAGAAACTGCATGGGATTCAACTCCATTTAGGACTGGGAAACAATCGCTAGCTCGACTTACAAGAAACACACTCTGCTTTTGAGAAAACAGCACTCTTCTACTCTACTGTGTTTCCTATGGGGTCTAAAACTTGAGCTTGCTCAGAACAAAAGAACTATGCTTCCTACAAACACGGGCCATATCTAGTTAAACTCTGCTTAGGAAACTGACAAGAACAGTAGCTCCTCTTCAGTCCAATACACTGTATGTGCTGGGAACAGACGCAATTGCTTTTGCACTGTGTATGGCAATGGGAGGGCAATAGTGACTTTCCTTACCAGAAAACAACTCTTGCTCATAGGACCAGAAACTGCATGTGACTCAACTCCATTTAGGACTGAGAAACAAACGCTGGCTCGCCTTACCAGAAACACACTCTGCTCTTGAGAAAAGAGCACTCTTCTACTCTACTGTGTTTCCTATGGGGTCTGAAACGTGAGCTTGCACAGAACAAAAGAACTGTGCTTCCTACACACACGGCCATACCTAGTTCAATTCTGCTTAGGAAACAGACAAGAACAGTAGATCCTCTTTAGTCCAATACACTGTACATGCTGGGAACCGACGCCAGTGCTATTTGCACTGTGTATGACAATGGGAGCGCAATAGTGACTTTCCTTAACAGAAAACAACTCTTGCTCGTAGGACCAGAAACTGCATGGGATTCAACTCCATTTCTGACTGGGAAACAAACACAAGCTCGCTTTACAAGAAACACACTCTGCTTTTGAGAAAAGGGCACTCTTCTACTCTACTGAATTTCCTACGGGGTCTGAACTGTGAGCTTGCTCAGAACAAAAGAACTGTGCTTCCTACACACGACCATATCTAGTTCAATTCTGTTTAGGAAACTGACAAGAACAGTAGATCCTCTTCAGTCCAATACACTGTACATGCTGGGAACAGTCGCCAGTGCTATTTGCCCTGTGTTTGAAAATGGGAGCACAATAGTGACTCTTCTTACCAAAAACTACTCTTGCTTGTAGGACCAGAAACTGTATTTGATTCAAATCCATTTAGGACTGAGAAACAAACACTAGCTCGCCTTACAAGAAACACACTCTGCTTTTGAGAAAAGAGCACTCTTCTACTCTACTGTGTTTCCTTTAGGGAAAGAACAGTGAGCTTGCTCAGAACAAAAGAACTGTGATTCCTACACACACGGGCCATATCTAGTTCAACTCTGCTTAGGAAACTGATAAGAACAGTAGCTCCTCTTCAGTCCAATACACTGTACTTGCTGGGAACAGACGCGAGTGCTATTTGCACTGAGTATGGCAATGGGAGCACAATAGTTACGTTCCTTACCAGAAAACAACTCTGCTTGTAGGACCAGAAACTGCATGGGACTCAACTCCATATAGGACTGGGAAACAAACGCTAGCTTGCCTTACAAGAAACACACTCCACTTTTGAGAAAAGAGCACTCTTCTACTCTACTGTGTTTCCTATAGGGAAAGAACAGTGAGCTTGCTCAGAACAAAAGAACTGTGATTCCTACACACACGGGCCATATCTAGTTCAACTCTGCTTAGGAAACTGATAAGAACAGTAGCTCCTCTTCAGTCCAATACACTGTACTTGCTGGGAACAGAGGCGAGTGCTATTTGCACTGTGTATGGCAATGGGAGCGCAATAGTGACTTTCCTTACCAGAAAACAACTCTTGCTCGTAGGACCAGAAACTGCATGTGATTCAACTCCATTTAGGACTGAGAAACAAACACTAGCTCGCCTTACAAGAAACATGCTCTGCTTTTGAGAAAAGAGCACTCTTCTACTCTACTGTGTTTCCTATAGGGAAAGAACAGTGAGCTTGCTCAGAACAAAAGAACTATGCTTCCTACAAACACGGGCCATATCTAGTTAAACTCTGCTTAGGAAACTGACAAAAACAGTAGCTCCTCTTCAGTCCAATACACTGTACGTGCTGGGAACAGACGCAATTGCTTTTGCACTGTGTATGGCAAAGGGAGGGCAATAGTGACTTTCCTTACCAGAAAACAACTCTTGCTCATAGGACCAGAAACTGCATGTGACTCAACTCCATTTAGGACTGAGAAACAAATGCTGGCTCGCCTTACCAGAAACACACTCTGCTTTTGAGAAAAGAGCACTCTTCTACTCTACTGTGTTTCCTATGGGGTCTGAAACGTGAGCTTGCACAGAACAAAAGAACTGTGCTTCCTACACACACGGCCATACCTAGTTCAATTCTGCTTAGGAAACAGACAAGAACAGTAGATCCTCTTTAGTCCAATACACTGTACATGCTGGGAACCGACGCCAGTGCTATTTGCACTGTGTATGACAATGGGAGCGCAATAGTGACTTTCCTTAACAGAAAACAACTCTTGCTCGTAGGACCAGAAACTGCATGGGATTCAACTCCATTTCTGACTGGGAAACAAACACAAGCTCGCTTTACAAGAAACACACTCTGCTTTTGAGAAAAGAGCACTCTTCTACTCTACTGTATTTCCTATGGGGTCT